>NW_026856962.1:0-47610 GCF_026571515.1 Ruditapes philippinarum | reverse complement strand
AAATGCAAATAACCATTAGTTTAATTAACTATGCTCTGTAATAATAAAACATCAGAAATTCAAGTACATGAATCAATATAGTGGGGAAAAAAGGTTTAGGTTTAGAACTGTTTCATTATTATAGAGAAAATGTGTAGCCGGCCGGATAGCTCAGTTGGTCTTTTGAAAGTCATGGGTTCGAGTCATGGGTCAGGCAGTTTCAGTCAGGGTTTAGAAGTGGTTTTTCAACTGACACATGTTTGATTCATTTAATAGATTGCATTTAATTTGAAATGGACAAAGGCAGTATATACTTTTAAATCTACAAAAAGCATTTGGTACAGTTGATCACACTATACTGCACATGAAGAAGTTCTTTTTTCTTCTTCTTCATGGAACTTCAAGCATCTGCCATATGTAATGACATTCTTGCATGGTTCAAGTCTTATCTCTGATAGCAGCTGGTGAATGTGGCTGGTACTCCTTCTCTCTGAATACCTATGGTGTCCCCCTGATGTTTATTTTAGGTCCTCTTTTATGTCTAATATATGCCAATGACATGTCTGCAACCCTAAGCAATAAGCTTTTATTATATGCACAGGCACAAGTATCAGACCTGGGAAGAAAAAATATTACCAGATTGATAAAAAAACCTTTGTTCATCTTAAAAGTGTCACAAACCCCTTTAAAAATATACTTAAAGTTAATAGTATATTTTTAAAGGGGGTCATTATTTACATTTTATTTTTTGGTTTTTGCACTTTTAAGATGAACACAGATTTTTTATTAATCTGGTCATATTTTTTCTTCCCAGGTCTGATACTTGTGCCTGTCATTATATGATGATGACTCAGGTATCCTTGTATCTGGTAAAGTAAATCTTAAGATTGTTTTATTGACTATAAATTGTCTTTGCATCTTGGCAAGACAGAGTCTATTCTTTTTGGTTTAAGTTTCAACATAAACTGGGCCAAGCCTCCAGGTCACATGAAATGGTACTGCTATAAAGTACACGTCTTTTGTTAAGTATTTAGGTGCAAACCTGGATCAAATTCTTTTGGCGTCGCCCTTTGATGCTTTGCATCAATGCTTTTCTTGTTTATATATTTTATTAATTCTAAAATCTTTCTCGTCTATTTGCAAAAAGATTTTCCATAATATTTCACTGTAAGGTTTTATCAGTGCTTCTATGTGGAGCAGAATTATGGGGAGTGAAACTTAACAGTATATTCAATTTGTACAAAATTATGTCTTTAAACTAGTCTTATATATTATATCAAATATAAGTTCAACAAAAGATTTTTAATCAACAACGGGAATTTTGGAAAAGTATATGTCAAGCTCCTGAAGTCGAATCTTGAAACAGATATAATTAACTAAATCATCACAAGTAAGAGGAAGAATTGTATTCCTCGTCATTTGAACACTTATATGAAGTCTTATTAAATTTAGAAGAAAACGTTTTAGCCATTGAATCCATCATATCGTTTCCTATTTAGATATTTTGATTTAAAGCGAACAGTAGGTTGTTTTTATGTCTATTTCTTAGTTTAAAGGGGGAAATAATACTGGAAATATGAATACTTGATTTATAGACCTTGATATATAACTATGATGTTAGAATTTGAAGTACATTCTTTAAGAAATGAAGAAGTTTGTGTAAAAATATCAATATCTAGAAAAAAATTCTAAAAAAACATTTCAAAGAATATATTTTCTGGAAATAGCAAGGTAAAGAATGTTTATCTTCTCACATATGATTTGAGTGATGATAAGGAACATATACTTTAATCAGAAATCTGCACGCGATCCGCGACGCTTAGTGAGTAAGAAAGCTCTCAGTATACTCCCAATAGTCAAGCTGAAAATGCTTAGCATTATCGCCAGACCGCCATCTTTCTTTAATAGTACTGTCCCTATGGACCTTTTGTGTGCAAAAAAGGTCCATGGATAAATGTTATACCAATGTAAAGCTAAATATTTAAAGTTTACAAGAATTTTTGGTAGACATGTCAAATCATGGTACGTTTTGAGAAATCAAAGATGGCCGCCAAGATGGCCGCCAAATTATTGAAAAATAGCTAATACGCATTTTATCCAATAAAATTAGTTTTTTTTGTATTCATTTTAGTATAAATGATGTAAGAACTTCACATCCTATTGAAACATTATGAAAATGGAGGCATTTCCATTATTTATTCATATTCTCTGAATTTCATTGATAAAATTTGCTAAAAAGTGCATGAAAAAATACCAAAAATTGATATGGGGCTGATATTTTTCCTACCAGCTAAGGCATAGCGTTGAAAATGAATATTTTTACAATCTTTATTGTGAAAGAATGTGGATTCTGATATTCTTAAAGTGGGTGGGGTAACGAAAATTAAGTCTCAGTATTTTGTTAACTGGTTTTTTATGATAATCAAAACTATGAATAGTCAACATGACATGTATCTAAAGTTATACGTAATTACGAAAGTTAGAATGATATTATGATTATCAATATTCAACATGTTCTGTTGCCATGGTAACGGAATAGTAAAATGAAAGGCACACCTGAAATGTATGACACTCAACTTTTAGCATTTTAAGTATGTTGATAAGAATAAAATGATTATTCCATACACAAACTTAAAGATAAATAATCTGTGCACAATGTCATGGTCACAAATTGAAAATAAATGTAACATTCAAAGAAGTCATATTTAATTCTATCAAATTTTCAACACATATAGACCCTTTCATTTAAGACCGTATTCAAGTTGTCGCCCTTGGATGACGTCATCGGGGGATACGGTGGACAATGCCGATACGAATTAGTATAATAATAGAGGGATATAAAGATCTTAAACCTTTCTCTTTTAAGATTGGCAGATTGACATTGCGAAAATTTTGTGTAATTAAATAAGATATTACATAAAAAGGATGGTGAAATGAATAAATATGTTTACTATATAATATGGTTAACGATTTGTTTTAATAGTAGACCATATTCCTGGGTAACTGATCATGATTACCATTTTCGTTAGATTCTTAATAATGAAAATTTTACCAGGCAGTTTAATCGTACTAACTTGCTAATACCAGAGATATAAATAATGTATCTAGGTCTCTGCTAAAATAAAATACCCCAAAAAATATTTTGAGTTTCAAAAATGTAAGGATTCTGTAGTTTCGAAAAACGGCTGCGTAATAATTAATTGCAAGATACTGGTTTATTAAAAATAATTTTGATTTAAGCATAACTAAGACAAAGAAAAGAAACATTATAAATCTATGTAGTTAAATAAAAAATGTAAAGGCATAAAAAAAATTTATTTTGAATGTACAGGACTGTAAACTATTTGTGTCGTCAAAAATGCACTCTCAAAAAATCGTACATCACACCAATATTATTTAAGCTGGTAAAGTAATATTTGCAACTTGATACTTTTTAATTCATACTCTGCTTATCAAATATTTTAAAAAGCACAAAAACAACAAAAACAAGGTGTAATTAACTGAATTATAATTTTACGTATTTTTGACTGTGCCAGTTGGTAGGACTCTGGATCGGATATCAAATCAGTAAGGCATGACCAATAAAGTCCCCAGGATGATCCATAATAAAATTCGGACCAGAAATATTTTGACAACTAACAAAAGTGACGTAATCTGATGTAATGTTATAACTCTAAAAAATGCACCCTGGTGATTTATGATATCACAGCCAAGTGCCGCATGTATATACGACATATGTACCCTTTTAAGTTACGGCCCAGTGGCGCTTATATATACACATCTATTTATCTATGAAATAAGTTGCTGGGAAAAGGTCTTTAAAGAATAGATTTTTAATATCAAAATTATCTTATTATCGTCTGTTGCGAATCTAAAATTATAAAAGTCAATGCCACATGGTTTTCGTTCTTTCCGGAATATTTATAAAATTATATCCTTCAATGGTTCTTTGAAATATTTTTTATACGGCGTAATGAAAAAGAATCAGTAAGTATTGACATAATGCATTCTGTTATTGTTCTATTAAAGCTTAAAAAAACAATCATTAAAAGACATTGGCAATCTTATTTTCAACACGGATTTATATTAATAAAGTAATATAAATCATTATTTTCAGGTTTGTCACAAATACACCAACATTTTCTAAATGACAGAAAATAACACAGAAAACTAGAAAATGGCCATTTAAATTTATAATAGGCAATTTCGGTGTGTATGGGTGTTTGTAAAATATTAAAATTTGATTTAGTTACTAGCTTTTTATCCTGGCATTTGAGAAAATCTAGATCTAATAAAAATATTCAGTTTGAAATTTCGCTGTTTCACTCCGTTGCGGCACAGATTTATAAATCTGTGGTAGCGAGAATTAATCTCAATCTTTGCTTTTGTATTTTTTTCTATTGTCTTGATATTGAATTTAGGTATGCATGCGTAAATGTTTACATGTTATAATCATAATTGAACGATCAGTATTTACGCATTTAACTTTTCAATAAGCTAACTTTCTATGCGGCATGCATAGTTTTATCCCCCATTTACGTCACACCCGGTAAGGGAAGTAACTCTTCACTGACTGTTATCGCTTAAATGAAAGGGTCTATAACAGCCGATTTTTTGTAATTAGATGAATAAATGTTTTTCAAGAGTTTGCATCATGCATTTGCTCTTTTAAAACTGCTTTACATAGAAAAATGTCATGTCAAATGTATATGTTGTATGTTTGGAAAGGATAATTAATGGTGATAATAATAAGTAAAAGGCAGTCATAAGGTAGAAATGTATGTAAACATTATCAAATGTTTGAAACTGTACATATGGTTAACATTTAAGACTTTGTAGCTAAACGAAAAATAAGTAGGTCACTGGTTCAAATTCTAGGTCAACCAATATCAAATTTTAATGACAATCAAATTTATTATTAGGTTCAAACTTTTCGGTTGTAGCTTGTATAATGAACTCTTGCATTAGATTAAATTCTATGTCAGCTGATCTTCGTGTTTAATTCTGCATCTGAAATTTTAAAATACAAATAGATCCCTAGTACAAGTTAAGGTCAGCTGGCATGTCATATTGTGTCTGTTATCCAAATTTCTATTAGCTTCTGAAACAAGAAAGTAAGTCACGAGGTTTTAAATTCTAGGTCACCTTATACCAGTTGGGCCATGATTTGAACAATCAAAGAAGAACACAAAACAATTTTTCCATCCAAATGGTCTTGCGTTATGGTCTTCTCACATGAAGAGTTTTTATATAAAAATCATCATCTAGGCAGGGCCATTTTTAAAAAATCCAGACTTATCATTATTTGACGCCCGCAAATTAGCTCTTTACGGAGAGTGTCAGATGTGAATCCAGGTGTCTCTTGTTCTATCAAGAGACAACAATTGATCTCGGACATTGAGTTTTAAGGTCATTTGTCTGTCAAAAAAAGTTAGTACCGTAGCTTAGTAGAAATTGGTCATTACTCTTCTGATTATTTATCCATGAAAGTCAAATACAGTAGTAGTAATAATAATAATAATTATAGTAATAATAATAGTTATAGTTTAACCGACCTTCAAGTTATCACTAGAGAAGTGTTGAAATTGGTGTCTAGCCCAGGCCAGGCCCTATCATGATTTGAAGAAACATGGTAAAAGTCTTCTAGAAATTGTTTCACATGCTCTAAACAATGGGGTGAAAGGCATGATTTTAAAAAGGATTTTATATACATGTATATGACTATGTAAATTAAGTGACCCTGGGGAAAGTTAATTATAATCAAACGGATCATGATTCAAACAAGCTAAGGAGTTGTGTATTGTATCGTGACATAATTTGATATGATCGTAGAGTGAATGCTTCACACTTAAATATCAAAGCATTTTATTTATGGAGAAGAGAATTTTCAAAGCCTTTTCTTTATAACACAAAGTAAAATAATTCCTGGGATTAGGTCAACTTTGACGAGATTGTCACGATTTGAAAAATAAATTAAGGTCTTTTTGACAATTCTTTTAACCCACAATCTAAGATCTGGCCATTTGGTTTTGGAAAAAAATATAATTTTGAAAAGTTTTCCTATGTGTCTCCATATGAAATAAGTTGACCCTAGGGGTGGGTTAAATTTTCACCTTTAGGTTATGATTTGAATCAATTTTGAACTGGTCTATTCAAGGCAACGTCAGAAATAATTTGCTGTAGGCATCGGTTTGGGAAATTAGTCTGTTTTTTAGCTTTTCCTAGATGTAAAATGAAGTGACCTCTGGCATAAATGAATTTGACTACAGGGTCGTGATTTTAGCAAATTTAATAGTATTCTATACTATGTCCTGCAGTTACTGAGAAGAATATTTTCATGTTTTTCCTATATTTACCCTGCACATAGTCTCACGATGGTGATATGAACCTAGATGATGAGGGTTGTAGATTGTGTCGTGGTTGGGATAATTTGTGCTAAGTATTTTTAAAACCTTTGAATTGTCAATAAGTTATAGAGCGGACATGAAAAAAGATGTTTTCATTGGACCTTTGAGTGTGACCCTGACCTTCAAGGTTGGGACGTGATTATTGTGCTCTGTCAATGTTGTCAAAATGTTGATCATTTCTGCCAAGTTATCTTAAAGACATTGCATCGCTTTAAAAGTTATGGACAAACACGAAATGTAGACTTTCAAATATATAAAATGTAAGTGTGACCTTGACCTTGGGGGTAGCAATTCAATTATTGCGATCTGCAAATCGTGTCATAATGGTGATCAATTGTGCAAGCTATTTAAAAAAAAATTCAGAGGTTTAAAAGTTATGAAGGGGACACGGAATGTAGATTTTTATACATTTGACCTTGACCTTGAGGATAGCAACCCAACTTTTGCGTTCTGCACATGTTCTTATACTGGCGATCAATTGTGCCAAGTTATTTTTAAAACAATTTAGCGGTTAAAAAGTATGAGCGGACACGAAATGAAGACTTTTTAACATTTGACCTTAAAGTGTGACCTTGACCTTTTCTGGCAGCAACCCATTTATTGCGCTCTGCACGTCGTGTCATAATGGTGATCCTTAGTGCCAATTAATTTCAAAACTTTTCAGCGGTTAAAAAGTTATGGAGCGGACACGAAATGTATACTTTTAATTATGGAATGAAGACTTTTAACATTTGACCAAAATTGTGACCTTTACCTTGAGTTTGCAACCCAATTTTTGCGCTCTGTATATTGTCTCATTATGGTGATGACTTGTGCCAAGTTATTTCAGAAAAGATTCAGCGGTTTATAAGTTATGGAGCGGACATGAAAGTGATACGGACTGACGGACTGACAGACGGAGGTCATTCCTAAAATCTCATTTCCGCTATGCAGAAGGTGATTTACAATGTTAATTGAGTCCCTTCTGAAAAAGCTATGCATATAAAAGCTCAAGATCTTTTTATTCATTTAAGGAGAATATGTGAAAACATTACGCATTGTCAGTTCTATTTTTAACTTCTGTGACTAAGATTTACAATAATCCTGAACCGTGTAGAAATTTGTGAAAAAAGCAACAACAAAACAAAATTTATGTCGAATTTTATCAAATACAGCCTACTTTTACGTCACATCAACACTTTAAAAGGCCATGTGGCGGCTTTCCTACTTGACTGAGGAAGACCTTAATATGTTTCCTCCGTACATTATTTCATAATATTGATACCTTCTGGTCATCTATAAAGGCTAATCAGAATTACAAAGCTTTTAAGAAAAAGAAATTTGGCTTATTCAAATAAAAAATACATTAACATTTTTTTGTGAAATAAGGAAATCAAAGTCATATGTTCATCCTGGTTCTAAATTCAATAACGTCCTGAACTTGATCTTAATTTAGAACACACTTGTGTTCATGTGAATTATATGCTACCGGACAATTTAAGATATGCTGTTTTTCCTCGTCTCCAATTACATTGAGACTATGTTTTTAAGACTGCACTTCTATAATTACTTATTTAAAACAGAAAGCTTATATAAATTTTGGATACGTTCAGCCACGGGTTATTCCACATGATTTATTGATATGTATTGATGATGAGAAAATCATGAAACTGTAACAGTTGATATGATTACCAATATCTTTGGGATTTTATCTAAATGCTAACCTGTATGTCAGTTATAGCTTATTACGACGACAATTTACATACTTTTTGTGTGACTGGAGCAAAAATCGCTCCCAAAGTTTTACAAACACATATTTTCCTTACAACTGGTAAAAAACGGTCGAATACAAAAGCAAAATCTATTATTATTATTATTATTTATTATTATTATTATTATTATTATTATTACTACACCAAATTTATTAAGTGCCTTTCTGATATATATATCATGTTCAAATGCGTTAAGATCGACAAATCTATATCATAGTTATGAACATTAAGAAAATCGGTAAGAATACTCGACACTGAAATGAAATTTAAACAATTATACAAATCTAGATATGACTATGTAAAACTTTTTTCTAAACAATTACTTTTAAATTATTTTCAACATTATTTATAATAATATTATGAAACAGACCACCATCTGCTTAAATAGTCACATATTTCTTAAGAACGAAATGAGGCTGCGGTAACAAAAATCATATTGTTTTCATATCGGAATAATTAATATTGTATAATTAATTTGAGACTTTAAATTTTTGTTTTGTGCCCATTCTTCTGTAGCTTGTTCTTAATGTATACTGGAGTTTGTCCCTACTGTATTGGATTTTCAATAGGGAAACAATGGAGATTATATACAACGAAGTTTTTGTTTAAATGCATGGGTTGTTTTTGGAAATAAGACAAGCTGCCATGTGATGAACAGTCCGGAGTTTCTTGATGGTGATTTAAGACATACTGACTGTATAACAAAGCATTAGGTGGTCTGACCTGTAGGAGGTCACAAAATAATTTATAAAGAATTTTGAGGCAACGGTGGAATGCGGCCTATTTGACATCTTTACATGATTTATAATTTATGCTGCTCTATATTTTTTAGAATAGAAGAAAGTGTCAAATTTCTAAAACAAAATGGTGATTTTATCCATGTTTCTCCAACTGTTAAAATATTTATCAGCTAGGCTTGTATTGCATTGAGATGAGAACACAATCATTTAGGTTTTCCAGATGCATCCATGGCACATTATCTTGAAGACTTTCTTCATCACAATATATTGACATATTATCTCTTCCTTTTTATCACATTTTGATCTGTGGGATTAAATGCCAGATAATCTTAGTCGTCAACATGAAATGGGTGGAAGACCATATTTTCTACTTATCTAATGGTCGTTGGAATGTAAAATGAATTTATAAATATATTTTGTATATGGTTTTGCTTTATTTGTTATTATTATTATTATTATTATTATTAAATGACTAATAAATGAAGAATGTTGCAAAGTTTTATTTCTCAAATCGGGCCAAACTTCAAGCATAAATTTAATTTTCAATATAAATAGATATCATTATTATCTTTTGACTCTAAAACTTTAAGCATTTTTATTCTTACAGTAATGGTTCAGCAAAATGTTACCGATGTTATAATTCAAATGTGTGTTTTTTCATGGAAAGTAAATGTAGTGTAATTTGAGATGATTGTATATGTTTCAATAACAGCAGTGTAAATGTATCCAACTTTGAATTATGTAATGCACAATCATGACATTAACTTCTACAACATGCTTGAACTGATAAAACTGAAAGGCTCATATGTTTCGGTTGTCTTTCATATTACCACGTTGTTGACATGGCAATAGAACCAATTAATGTTTTTCATAGAATGCAAATCTACCTTTAAGAAAATTAAAGACTTAAGAACAATTCAAAATGTAGTCTTGTTGTTTATTCTTAGTCTTACAAATCGTTATATATCAATTCACTAGAAATTGGGACACAATTATCGTGTACCCCACCTAATTTAGAATGTCAGAATTCACATTCTTACACATTAAAAATACAAATATGGGTACAGTTAGTAAGAAGTTGATCGAGTCTTTGTAATACATGGTACAAATATTCATTTTCACCATTATGCCTCGACTGATAGGAAAATAGGAAAAAAAGTCAGCCCCATGTCGATTTTTGATACTTTTTCATGCCTTTTTAGCACAATGTCTCTATGAAAACAAGAATACATATATAATAAAATGGAAAAAGACCCATTTTTATATTGTTCCAATAGTGTGTGAAGTTGTTACATCACCTGTACTAAAATAAATACAAAAAAGAACTAATTATATCATATAAAATGCGTATTAGCCATTTTTCAATAATTTGGCGACCATCTTGGATTTCTCGAAACGTACCATGAATTAACATGTCTACTCATTTTTTTTGTAAACTTCAATTATTAAGCTTTACATTGGTTTAATATTTATCCATTGACCTTTTTTTGCACACAAAAGGTCCCTAGGAACTGTCCTATGAGGTTTCATAAAAAATATTTTCAGTACTTTTTGAATTATCAAAGCTATTGTTACTTTTGCTATATTTTAAGTTTAATTATTGACGAAACACCAAACATAGGAAGACGAAAATATGTGCATAATTTCCAGATTGCAACTACCCATATGCCACGTTTCATAAAAAATATATTTAGTATTTTTTGTTGTATCATGGGACTCAGTTTTTGTGTATTATTTGCCATATTTTAAGTTTATTTATTGTCATAGCAAACACAGTTTTCAAGATAGGAACTGAAAGAAAACACGTTAATAGTCTCCAGATCGTATCTATAAATATTTAAAGTTTCAGAAAAAATCAGTATTTTTTGCGTTATCAAAGGATCCAGTTTTATGGATAGACGGATGGACTCACGGAATGACGAACTGAATGGCGGACGGGCGGGCGGAGGGTAAACCTTAAATCTCCTCCAGTTCAACTGGTATATGCTGACCATTATTCAATCAAATCAAATAAGCTCTAACCATTTGGAAACTATTAAGATTCATAATTCAATAAGAAGTAAAATGTACCTGCTTTGATGTCATTTAAAACTTTGGGAAAGCTGCCATCCTTTGGTTTTCTGTCCTGTATACTGAAAATAGCAATTTCCATACCCGACATGATATCATCTCCTTCATTGTAAACAACAAGAACTACTTTACCAAATGCTGGAGAATGGTAGGCCGTGGGCTGATGAACCAATTTGTCCATTTTAAACGGTGCATTTTCTTTGATCATTTTAAGCTCATCGAGAGTGTAGATAACATGTGCACACGTTATTCCACAAAGTCCATGTATTGGATGTTCAATGAATCCTCCAAGCGTTCCCATGCTTCCGTTTTCGATGTTTGCCCGAATTGCTAGACCAATCTTCAGATGTTCATGGAACTCGTTTGGTCCTCCGAAATATGGTTTGAACTCTCCCCCAAATACATCCGTTCGAAACCCATCTATATCTTTCTCAAAACGTTTCTCTGCCAATGGAATCAAACCCTTAACTGTCACAAAGAGCGCTATACTTGGTTTTTCTATAATTGTAAGTTGGCCAAATTTGTATTCAACGACCTTTTTCAAGCTAGGTAATATTACATTTAGATTACTATGCCTTTTAAAAAGATCGTCAGCGTTTTTGTTGATGCATTTTCTGAGCTGTTTGAAATCTTTGTCATCAGATTTCATTGTTTTAACTTCGTTTCCATAGTCAACACTCGATTCGTTTTCATATATTTCATAACATTCATAATCTTCAAATACGAAAAATCGAGACGTCCTCTTTAAGAAAACTATAAAAACAATAGATGTACTACCATCTTCGTACGACGGCAAAACGTCGATTACATCTTCTGAATCCTTCTTTATATGTTGGCTTATCGTAGAGCAAATATTTAAGAATATTTCTGAAGTTCTTCCAAATACACAAGACGCCTTATTCAGTTCACTTTTAAACGGTAGAATCCCCTTTTCTAGTAATTCCTTTGCATCAGATTCACTTCTTCTTTCAATGCATTTAACCCAATAATCTGAAATGAAGACTCGTCATTGCTTTTATCAGTATAGCTATACTTATTCTTTTTCCAACTATTATAACCAATGAAATTGTTAGTTACAAAACCGTCAGCTGCGGAAGCCTGTTTATCATTGGTCAACAGAGAAAACGTTATGAAATTTATCGACAAAATTAGATTTCTTTAGTTCAAAAGTCTAAACAATAAAATTGTCATAAGAACTTTGTTTTGCACCGTTAAATTAAATGTTAAGACGCAACAAATAGTTAAAGATGCAACTTGTTCAGTATAATTAACTCATCCTACATGTAAGCCTACATATGAATTATGTTAAATTAGCCGTGTTTCAAGGTAATGCTATGGAGGCTCATAAGTCTATGTGCAAATGAAAACAAGAATAAGTTATTTTTTATTGTTATCACATAAATAACATGTACGAGGGGTTATCGAAAATTCGTGGATTTTCTTTGTTGCGTTAAATATATAATTGGAATATTAATTTGAAATTCTTACACTGCCAAGACGTTTAATAACAAATAAACACAGACAAATGCATGTTAGTAGCTTATTATATTAAAACAATATTAATTTTTATCATAAACATATTTCGGCGCAAACAAAAAGTTATTGATGTCAACGTCATATTCTAACACGACCCGCATTGTTCCATATTGAACATAGAGGGACCGAAAGTGTGTGTTATTACGCAATAAAGTCACTGTTGACGTTATATATTTAGATATGTGAGGTTTCATTATTCATGTAACGTAACCATTAAAAATGCGACTATAAGTACGGAAACAAATCAGGCCCAATTTAGCTAAATATAAAATATCATATTTTTACGTCAGTCTATAATAATGCACTATAATAAAACAAAGATAATAACGTTCGCCGGAAAAAAAAATCAAAATTGGCTCCCAGCTTTGCCGTATTCAAATGCGCCTCGCTTTGAAGGTGAGAACAAGTTTGTCTATAGTCAGCTATAGTCGGAGCAACCGGTATTATGTTGGTTCCCATATTCAAAGCATTTTGAAAAAGGCAAAGCTTGGAGCCAATTTTGAATTTGTCGAAATATTTAATAAATGTAGTAAAACGGCGATAATTTTGATGTTTCTTTCATCTTTTACGTTGTTTATATTGATGTTTAAGTTAAAAATTGATCATTTTGGAGAATAATATCTTCTGTGTCGATGGACAAAAGGATAATTATGTAAAAATATTGGAATTAAAATAAAATACATGGTGCTTTTGAGGGTAGCAGTGCGGATTTTTTCGGCGTACATTTTTATTTTGTGCATTATCATAGACGTTGACTTTTTCAAAACGGCTTATATTAAGTTTTTTTTTGTATATACCAATTGTTTATGTCCTGGGATTGGCAAATATACATTTTATTTGGATTTTAAAGGCGCTTTGAACTCATTAACTTTAATTTTCTAAAAGCATTTTTCACAATAAAAACAGTCATTCGCGATTTTAATCTTCCCACGACTCAAGGAGAAGCCATTACTCAAGGAGAACCAACCATACTTACCAACGCTTCGAAAGACCATGCTCCTCTCGTCTATTCCAATACGGTAAAATATATCTTTTTGACGGGATCTTTGAATTTGAAAAATAGTTATATTCAAAATGTTTATCTTAGCACAATTCAAAAATTCAGTGTACATAATCTTGAAATGTTTTATAGACCAGTCCAATTTTAAAAAGATAAAACCATATTACTAGCCACAACTTAACTTTTTGCTAAATATGGAAAGTGAGCATGGTGTCAACATTTGAAAATCAAATATTGCGAACAAAATCCAAGATGGCGCCATGCATGTTAATGTAATAGTTATGTTACATGAAACGAGTTTGTTACGAGGATATAACACTGGCTTGGGCGACATCAAGGGGTGTTTCTGCTAAAAAATGTCGAGGCCGTTAGGCCGAGACAATTTTTTTGCAGAAACATCCCGAGATGTCGCCCCAGCCAGTGTTATACCCCCGTAACTAACGAGTTTCATATACTATAACTGTTTTATCGCAATGGCATAATGTTTTCTTTTTTTGTAATAGAAACAAATAGATAAATATATCGTTAGCTACATTACAATAAGTTATTTATGATAAGGCAGTTTTTTCAAGTTGTTTTCGCTGCCGCAAAAAAATTATACAAAAGACATCCAATATAAGAGGCGGAAGTATGCTGTTGCCAAGATTGATTCAAGATTAAAGGGCCTTTTTCAGTGGAAATAATTCATTCAGCGGATGTACCTTTTGATTAAATGAGAGTAAATTTCATTTCATTAATTATTTTGTTTATATTTTCACTGTATTGCTATATTTATTTTATTTTATTTTATTGATTTCATTTCATTTATTTTATTTTTTTTTTGCTACTGGGAATGGTCGTTACCACTGCCCCATTGGAGCCTCTATGAAAAAAACCGCATTGATATATACAAGGTGCGAAAAAAACTCGACCGATATATAACAGTCGAGTTTTTTTCCTATATGAATCAATGAAAAAACTCGACTGTTATATGTCAATACAGTTTTCAAATGCTCATTGAAGTGTACTGAGTATAATGGGTTCGAAAGAACAAAGGAAAAGTTCCAAACCATGCGATAAAAATTCAAAAAATATTGCTTTATATGAACACAAATATCTGTTGCAATCAGTTCTATGTTCAGCATGTGTTTTCGCTTAACTGACTGGCCTACATCAATAATATCGATTGAATCACAGCTTTTTTTAAAAAGGAAGACAGGTTTTGACATAATTATTGTTAAACGAGGACAGGATCTCTGCTGTTGTGGAGCAAACATCGCATGTTTTATACAAATGTATTGGATATGTACAATTGTGCCTAGTAGATCTAGATCATCTGCAGTATGGTATATTTTATAGACAGCAATGAACAATTTAACTGCTTCTTTGAAAATTTCCTTCACTTTTTATGATAAAGATAAATTAGAATTAGAGAATTTTGTTCCATTTCATCAAAAGAAAAGAAAATCAAATATTGACTAGGATTGAGACTCTTGTTTCAAATAAGTTGGCTGATTTTGAAACGAAGATTTGCGAAACGCAGGAAAAGCTTGCTGAGGCACAGATAGCTAAACTTCAACAGAGCTTTGTTTCCAATGCTAATTATCAATTTCGAAAGACAGGAAATGAGGAGCAGTTTATGATGAATTTAAATTTCGAAGAAGATCCAGCTACATGCTACATGCGGACCGTAAAACCAAGCAGAAAAGGCGGACAAGGACTAAGCGGAATACTCCATATGTAGTTCTGGCAACCATTTCACAAACGGCTGTGTCTTCACCTTCAGGCGTACGTATTCAGACGATAGGTCGTAAACCGGGCTTGTGTTTTCATTGTGAGAAACCAGGTCATTGGCAGGCTGACGGTAAGATGAGATCTAGGGAGGTAAAGGATGCTCAAGCGTCTCAGATCAGTAGATTTTATGTAGGTCCTGTTTCATCACTGAATAATTGGTTAGATAAGACAGTTCTTTATAGAAGATCAAAAGAGAACAATGAAAAGGTTCTATCTTCAGTTGGCAAACAGCGGAAAAATATTTCTCATTGGGAAAAAGCTTTGTATTGGAGGTTATAAAAGAGTGCTTAAAGCTGCCTATGAAAACTTTACCTGATTTTATAAAAAATAACTTCAAGGCATTTGGGTTTTTTATTAGCAGACGATAAATGTTTTTGGGAACCTTCACAAATTGTCGTCTTGCTTGGTTATGTTTGGAATGCACAAGTAAGCAATATATCTGTTACAGATGAAAGAATAAAACATTTTGAGATTTTGTTATGTTCAATTATTTAGAATGCGTCTGAGGGTACAACTTTCATTCATGCACGAAAGTTGGCGTGTCTTATTGGCCAGTTAATTTTAAGTTTTCATTCATAAAAGACAAAAGAGAAATTTAGGTTTAAAAATGTAATTAGGTATACGTGTACCATGGATCACTTAACTCACATATCAAATTCACAAAGCACATATAATTAAATTGTATTATCAGTGTGTGACTTTTTTATACAAGTAAGCCATCATTTACAATCAAAATGCTTTGTAAGTCAACTTGCATATACAATTATAATCATTCAAATATAATATTCTCCAGAAAGCCAAACCAAAGGCCATACAAAGAAAACAAAGCATATGTAATACAAAATACTACATATACACTTCACTATGAGACTAACTTTATCATCTCCTTAGTAAAACAATCTTCAAAGTGGCCATTGCCATTTTGTACGAAGACGTCTATCCTAGAGAATAATATGTCCCAGTCAAAGACAACAACATTAACATACAAAATCTTTTATCTATGAAAACCCAAGACAATAACGTTTAAAATACTGACTTAAAACTTAGATTAAATTCTACAACTTAGCCTAGAAATGTTATTCCGGGGAAGGCTGTAACATGTGTGTCCAAAATACCAGAAACATTTTTTTGGCCAAATAATGCGACACGATAGCGCATTTATCGAGTGGTGAAAGCTTTACATTTTCTGAAACACATAGAAATTTTTTATCAAATCTAAATATCGCAGATCTAAATCATATATAAAAGGCATGAGAAACATCTTCAATAATCTTCAGTTTATCATGAATTGAAAGAGAAATGTAGCGTTTATAATCATCAGAACGCCAATCGGCAAGAATTTAAATCTTATCTGATAAGATATTATATTTAAAAGCCAAAGTAGCAAACCTACGTCTAAATGAATGAGAAGAATATAAAGATGAATCCATTCCAAGATTATTCAAAATTAAACATAGCTTTTTATGGTACATATAATAAGTAATAGGTTTACCATTTGGTAAAATAAATAAAGCATCTGAAGATGTTCCAGGCACAACTTTTAACATATCATTATAAGCGGAAACTGGACATAAACAAGAGCCAGGCAATCTTAATAAAGGTGTCTGTAACACACAGTCTCCAAACTCTATAGTTTTAGTCCAGTTCAAAGTTACCATCAAATTATCTTTAAAGTGGGAAACATCAGAGCGTAACAAACATTTATGATTGCTTAAACCCTAATAAGTTGTGGGAACTAAACAGAAAAAAGACAAAAAGAAATAAGCAACAGCAATACACTTAAATTTTTGGATTCTTCGAATCCAAACAAGCGTGCATTCTATACAGTAGCAAAGGAGTAATTTGTCCAGCTTGCTCAACAAAATGACATTTTAGTCGTTAAATTTCACGAAGAGTGAAATTAATTAAAACATTATTCATTTCAGTTAAATCATATCCCAATAATTAGTAAATAGTTCACACAACACTAGTGATTACGAATACTAGCAACAGATGTAAATGAACGACTAAGAAATTGTGAATACAATTGAATTGTGTGTGTAGAAGCAGGTAAATGACACAAATCAAAGTACAAGCAAAATAACATGAAAGATTCAGACCGACATTTTAAGATTTTTCTACTGCCTTCAGCATATGCTGAAATATTTGATAACCTGAAATCAGACTTGAGAGCTTTCAATTGAAGGTCTTCAAATAAAACAAAATAACAATGCATTTACCAGGTATTAACGAAATTTAAGTCTTTATTTTTCACTTCATAATGTTCTTAGTGAAATTCGTTTGTCAAATCAAAAAAAAAATCTTCTTGAAATTAATCACTTTGAGACCAATGTGACAAACAATTCGATATACGATTCTTTTTGCTAGATAAATGAATAGCTCTTTTATCACATTGAGCACTAGCAGAAAGAAAACAAATTTCTCTTAACCATTCTTGTAACAAAGGACGTTAAGCTATACCAGAATTAAGTATTGTACAAACTGCTTTATTGTCACAATTAACAACAGTTCGTTTACCTTTAAACTCTGACGACCAAAGTTAACGTAATAATAATAATACCAAATAGTTATAAAAAAAAGATATAGAAAGGTTTCTATTAAAAGTATTTTCAGGAAGAATAGAATGGAAATATTTTTCTTTAAAAAAATCACCAAAACTGACAAGACACGAGTCAGTTGAAAATATGTCGTCGGGATTCGACCATTCTTCATATAAAATAATGGAAACCCTATTATGTTCTTGCAAAAATTTGTTCCACCAGATAATATCTTTTTTAACTTCAGATGGAATGGTAACATAAACATGTGGTTGATTATTATATAATTCTTTAAGCCAGTTTATTAGTCTGCTTACAAAAATCCTGCTATATCTTACACAAAAAGCCACAAAATTTAACTTACCAATAAGAAATTTTATATCCCTCAAGCTTGCCTTTTTTATCAAGCCATAAATGAATCAAAGTTTTAATTTTAATTAAACGTTCTGAAGTTACTTCAATAGTCATAGTTTAAGTATTAAAAAGAACATCTAAAAATCATAAACTCTGAAGGTGGACAAGCTTTGTTAATAGACTTAACTAAGCCACATTCCTTTAAAACTTGACCCAAACAATTATAAGCAAAAAGAGCTTTAGACCTAGTTTCAACACCTGCTAAATCATCAAGGTAATTAAGCACACACGCCCGTCCACCCGCCCGCACGCCCGCACGCACGCACACACACACATACACACACACACACACACACACACCTAATTTATAAATAATAAACGCAATAGCATTGGTTACTCTTTGACAAATATGAGCAGCAGTTCTTAACCCAATACTCAAAACTGTGTCACAAAAATATGTATTTTCCAACAAAAGGCAACTAAGCTATAATAACAAGGACAAATAGTAATTTGTTTATAAGCCTTACGTAAATCTTTCTTAAATAATAAACATCCTTGACCTGTGGCTTTAACCATAGGTTTAGGCATACTCAAATCTAAAATAACTCTCCTTTCATCAGGATCTTTTTTGAATACTGAATTCAATGAAGAAACTTTAAATTTAAAAGAAAATGGATTCTTTTTAAAAGGACCTAGAATACACGAAAAAGTAAGTACTCTCTTTCTCCAAATATTTATTAATTTCACAACTATAATCATAAGCTTCTGAATGATTTTTGTATTTCCAAATATCAATTTGTTAACCTTTTCAATACCAATCGGAAAACCGTATTTCGAAAATTCACATACAATTAAATCTTTATTATCTGAACCCAACATACGTTTTATAAAATCTGTATTTATCTTATTAGTGACTGGTATTTTGCAACTTTCATAATTAAACAAACCTGAGTGACAAAACTTTTTCATAAATAATAACTTTATCAATTATAGACAAATTGTATTTTTTTGTTACAGCACAAATGTTACATTTAGATGAATGACTACAAATACTACTATATCAGTTTTCTTATAGTGAATGTCATCTTCATGCTGTTTCATGCAACATTTTGGAAGAAACAAATTTACAACCTTCTCATTAGAATTCAGATTTCTTTTCAACTGATCATATTTATCCACCAGTCAATTGGAAGCATGTGGACAAGAGCTAGAACATTCAGCATTCTCTAATTTAACTCTATTTTTACCCCAATAAGAAGCACAAATATGTTGCGACAATCTAGCTATTCCTTCGATAACAGTTATATGTGGTGACTTTTGCATGCATTTATTTCTCTGGTAATGGCTAAAAGACCATACTTTCTCAACATTGTCTGATTTATTCTTCTCCTTTCTACTAATATTCTGCTTGACAATGATGACTAGGGAGAACAGAAGTTTTGCTTTCATACTTAAAAGAATCAACCAATTCAATATTACCTAATTCTATTTCTCTGCAAACAGCAGCGAACACACCTGATACAACAACAAAGTCATAAAAGAACATAAAAACATTAACTTTTTTAATAAAGTTATTCTAGCTACACGCTCAGAATTATCAATGTATGAACTGGAAATAGTTTCCAGCTCTCCAGCAACAAACGAATTTAATTCTAACTGCTCAAAACTTACAGAACCTGTGACATACTCAAAACGGAGACTAGACTGATATTGTTGTCTGTTTACAACTTTATCTCCGGCTTTAGCCAAAATTCCGGTTTTGTTTTCTTGTCTTCCTGCTGTAATAATGCCAATTCCTTCTTCAACTGAAGAATGTTTTCTTTGTCTCCGCAATTCTCATCTTTTTCTTCAAGAATAAGCCGTTAAGTTATACAAGGGCTAGAGAGTGCATTTTAGAAAGGTTGGTTACGTCCTTTTACGTGTGATTTAAATTTTGGCTTGCACTTGCTCAGATCCGGTGGAGCTACTGTAGCTGCTTATGCCGGGTTAAATGATAGATGTTGGAAGCGTCATGGTCGTCGGAAGTCCGATAGAAGTAAAGATGGCTATGTTGCTGATTATTTGTCTTGAGGGTTCAAAGATGCTTCTTTTTTAATTGACTCGGAAACTTATTAACGCTACGTGAACGTAAAGCCCTTAATTTGTTTGGCAAAGCATTAATGGTTATGTTTTTATATTGGTCTTTTATCAAGGTTATTGTGAAGAAAGAAGGAAAGACTCAAATTTTCACGCATTTAGTTCAAGTATAGCGTGAAAATATTGTCTTAACTATGCGTATACCCAATATGGTAATGATCAGCTTTTGTAAATAGTATCTGCACGTGTTATGCGTGCGATATCGTGTTTGTATATATTTATATAAGGCTTTTACAGGAGGTTTAATTCAGTCTACCGGACACTAGTGCATTGTTAAGTCGGTTTTATCCAAATTGTTTTATGTATAATATTATGATTTAAGGTTAATGATTGAATATCTATACTGATTGTTTATATGCTGCAATTATTGATTTTTTAAGTTCATGTCGGGCATCATTATACGCTATTGTAGAACTTAAATAATTTTATTATTGATTTAAATTGATCAGATTGGTTTAGGTTGCATTTTGTTTTTAATGTTATGTTATGTCGTATAAATTTCAGATTTCGTACAAAAGAAAGAAAATGAGATAAAAAGCAGGTTAGATGTATGTAAGAGTGAGTCCCAACACTCAGCGTTATGACAAATGGGAACAGGTTTCCAGAGTTAATTTCTTAAAAATAAAAGTTTTTTATCTCTGTTTTTTCATGGGCGAGTCAACCGTGATCATTATGACAGTATTATGAAATTTGTGAATGCTTTTGTATCATGAGGAATAACAATCATTTGTTGATTCATATGTCAATATTTTGTTGTCGAATGATGATGAGACACATGATCTAACAATACATACTTGTCCGGCAAAGTATTTATGAGTTTGTTTTTATTGGTCCTTTATTAATTTATTTCCTTACATATGTTCTTTGTTTGTTGTTTAATTGTTTAAGTATTTGTCATTGTTGTTACACATTGACTGGACTGTTATTCATCACATGCAGTGCTCTGGTAATTTTAAATGGTCCAGAGTGAAAACTACCAACACCACTACCATCACCAGATTAAAAAATGACTACAGAAAACACTGTCCTTGTACCTTGTGTTTATATTAAGCAGAATCATTTTACAAGAATAATATATGAATGTTGACAATTACAAAGGCAACGTAAGATACATACAAAGGTACATTTTCATTTTATGTAACTGGCATGTGTTTGATATACAGAAAAATACATATGTTGATATAAACATGCCTGATGGTTGTACTATTTATACGCCCTTTTGAAAAACCGGTCCTATTATAGTCCCACTGGGCGGGCGGTCTAGCGGGCAAGCGGCGTCCAATTATTGTCCGGTGCATATGTCCTTAAGCATGGAGGAATTTTAATGAAACTTCATAGAAATGTTCACCACTGTAAGAAGCCGTGTCGCGTGCATGAACCAGGTCTCTACGTTAAAGGTCAATATCACACTTAGAGGTCATTGAAAAACGTTTGTCCGGAGAAAAATTTCTAGTCATGCATACAGGAATTTAAGAATAACTTTGGCACATATATTTATGATTGTGAGACGTCACGTGCAAAATTAAAATCCCTGCGGCCAAGGTCAAGGTCACACATAGGGGTCAGATAAAAGTTCAGATGAAAATATGAAAATGTTTATTCGGAAAATTAAGGCATCATTTATTGAGGGATTGAAATACATATTGTCATAACAATGAACATGTGATTAATGGTAATATATACAAGGTCAAGGTCACTTAAGATAATAGTCAAGGTCACTAAAGATGATAATGATAATATACAGTTTTTGTTGAGAGCATATCGCCTACACATATGAAGGGATTCTTTTGAAACTTCATTCAAATGTTCAATACTATGAAAAGCAGTGCCATTCGTATTAGCTATTCTCTAGGTCAAAGGTCAATGTCACACTTAAAGCTCAATGAAAAAAAAAACATTTTTCCGGATCAGAACTTCTTCATGCATAGAGTGTTTTCAATGTTACTTAGCCAAATGTTCAAATGGTTAGGCGGAATGTCGCGAGCAAAACTTAGATCCCTGCAGCAAAGGTCAAGGCCACACATAGGGGTCAAAGTTCAAATACAAATATGAAAATGTTTATTCGGACCATTTAGTCTTATTTATTGAGGGCTTGAAACATAAATAAGCATTATCAAAACTACTGGTGTGAAACATGTAATTTAGATTAATATTTGCAAGGACAATTTCACTGAAGATGAAAGTCAAATATAGATATTTTGTACAGAGCTTTCTCCTCCACGCATGGTTAGATTCCAATGAAAGTTCATAGACATGTTCACCACTTTGAAAAGGTGGTGCATGCATGAACCAAGTCTCTAGGTTAAAGGTCAATGTCACACTTAGAGGTCATTGAAATATTTTTGTTCGGATTCATTGGCTGATTTTAATTTAACTTGGCATTAATGTTCACCATTGTGAGGCTTATTGTGCACATAATCAAGGTCCCTGCTACCATAGTCAAGGTCGCATGGAGAGGTCAAACTGTTTTATAGGGGACCATTTAGTCATCATTTATTGATAGATTGTAATACAAATGACAACTATCATGACTTCAAGTGTTTCAAATGTAATTTAGGTTAATATGTTCAAGAAATTTAGGTTAATATTTGCAAAATGAAGGTCACCAGATATGAATAAATATCCAAATATTTTCTGGATATTGCTCAGAACATATATCCTTTATGCATATCTATAATGCCCACATCTCTGTAAAAAATGACTGCGACGGGCGTATTTTGCGACAATGTTGCCCTTGTTCAATCTAATTTGAAAGTAAAAGGAAATCATGGCATACATTGGACGATCATATATTATATTTTGAGGCAAATTTCAGACATAAACTCTAATTTATAAGGAACAATCGCCGGTTACTTGTAATTTCAACAAAACAAAATATGTGCATTCAATCTTCAAGTTATAAATGGTTTACCTTATTTTGGCCGAATTCGAATACTGCATGTTTATGAAAAAGAACCATAATTGTAATAATTAAACATGTGACTGTAATTCATAAAGGTACTTTTAACCTAAAGTCTTATTGAAAAACACTTAAAATATGCATTAATTTGTTCAATGATAGTTTTCCATTATAAAAGGTATATATTATATTGCAAAAATATAAGAATTACAATTAAATACTGGTCTGGATGGCCAAATAAGATTTACTCGATAAAAGAAATGTGAAGCGTTATTAAACTTTATTAAATGCTTAGAACTAATAAATATAAAATCTAAAAAACTAACATCGTATATAATCAATAACTTACAATATAAGTTACATTTGTTACAGAAATATATTCAAAAAGAAATAACTCAAAATAAACTTACATAGTCAGATGAATCCGAAGTATCGTGCACTCTTTCAAAAAATGCCATCTTTTCAGTGCGAATAGACTCTTGCTTTAATGAAATAGATTATTGAATTATCTAAAATATTGATTATAGTATTTATAGTATCGTTTTGGAAATGACATTTACTATACACATGTGCAATTGAATTGAAATCTCTGGCACAAAGTTTTACACATTTCACGTCATATTCCTTATACAGATATCACCATTTGCTGTTTAGAGTACTGAATTTTTCAAAAAGGTAGCTTAACACCGGCTTCGGTATGTTACGGATTAAGGATTAGGGAATGTACAAATACACAGGTAAAAATGCACCACATGTTTATTACATGTTTGGTATATCATATGTTTTCCATATGACAAACATATGTGTTTCATAATTATGTAAAATACCATATGCATAACAGGACCATATGAAAAATATGTGTCAACAAACATATGTTACACTCCTGGTTATCACATGTTTTTTATATGAATAAGTTTTTATATGTCAAATATATGTGAACTGTCATGTGTGTTTCATACGATAAATATATGAATCATATATTCTGCAAGCTTTGCACTTTGAACAGTCTCAATTAGATTATACATGATTGTACATATAATCAGTTCAATAAAAACAAACACTTTTCTTTTATATTTTTTTATTATTTGTTTTACATGAGTGTACATAAATTCTTAAAAGAGTCTTGATTTATGCATCTATGTGCAATTTGTTAATGTAGTTAACCTATGGGAAAAAGTTACCTTCACTTCCAATACTTTTTGTCATGTTGAAAAATAATAATAATAAAATACCTTTATACAAAAATGAAAATAAATAAATGATAAATATCTTTTTTTGGAGGGACAACTGTGCATATTTCAAATTTGGAGGTGTCATACTGGAGAATCGCTAGAGTGTGGAACTGGTTAGGGGGAGAATAGTCTGTCACTCAGTTTTATTCATGAATTTTTCTTCTTTAGCGAGGTGAAATCATGCGATGGGATATAATGGCGGATTAAATAGTGCAAACACACGTTAGAGTGAGTGTATTTTATTAATTATTTCATACATCTTCGATAACAACTGCATATTTTGTATTGAAAATATGAAAATAGGACCAACACACATATCATCAAAATTACAGAGGCTTAAAATCACAATTAAAAAAGTTATTGAACGTAAACTGACGGCAACTGTTTTTGTGTCGGAGAATAAAATCGCTTAAAACAAGCTTACATTAAATTAATATAGTTAGTTTATATTTTTTCTTTTTCTATAATTCAGTTGCATAGCAAGTAAAATTGTGCTCAGATATACGAAGACGCTTACAAGTCAAAATATTTAAGTGTACGCTGGGTTTTGGTGCGATAAAATAACTGTACGCTGTTAGAGAGTCGATATTTTTCAATATCACATCTGTTGCGATATTTTTTCAATGTCACATCTGTTGTGATATTTTTCATTATCACATCTGTAGCGATATTTTTTCATCATCACATTTGTTGTACATATTTTCCTATTATTATACTAAGAGAGCTCACATGTGTGTCCGTTTCCGGATTATACCTTCTTTTTTCCTTAAGGTTTTGCTTCAAATAAAAATTCCATATTACCATCTTTATAAGTGTTACTTGTTTTAACTAAATTGTAATAATTAGATATCTACCTGTGATAATTAGGAGTGGAAAAAGTAACCTTTACTTAAAGATCTAAGATAACTATTTTTCCTGTCATTACTCAACTTTTAAAAACATTCATAGCTACTGTATCTTCATTCCATAAAGTTGCACTGTAGACATGCTTTTTTTAAGCAAATTTATAAATTATGCAACACATAAAGTAATATATTTCTTTTGAAAAGTTTTGTATTGTGTGTACTTATTAATATCCCAATTAGTTTTAATGTTAATTGTTGATTTTATTGTTTTAGTGACCAACTGACTGACTTTTTTTTAAAAGACACAGCAAATGAAACATCTCTTTTACTTTTATGTTCATTTTGCAAAAAATCTCTTTAACTATGGTAATCAGTGATTTTCTGAAAGAGATGAATAATTTTTCTCATAATTGAGGTTTTATTATAAGTATTTCTCCTCACTCATTGTCACCGTGTATATAGAGTAATGTAAAAATAACGCACGTTTTGTGCAATAAGTAACGCAGAATTGTGCAATAAATTGCGGATATCTGATAGGATTTCCAACGCGGTACGAAAACTACCCAATATATTTTTATTAACTGATCTGAAAAAAAATCAATAGCCGCAAACTTAGTGCACGAATCGTGCGTTACTTTCACATTTCGGCGTTACTGGATATACACGGTGATTATGAACCTTTCAATGCAGACATGGATTATCAGAAAATGTTAACAGTAAGAAAATTTGAAATCCTACACATGTGTAAGTATCTCTTACTGTAAAAGTAAATTATATTCATAGACATTACATTTCAAATGAAATCTCAGATATCTTAAATTATAGCATAAAATCGGCTATTTTTCCCTCTTTTGCCCATGTTATAACGGGACCAAAACCATATGTTAACATAGTCACGCGCTCTTGTTATAGCCCGGTTTTACCTATGCGCAATACATACAGGGCCAAGTAAACAAACAAACAAAAATGACGATTTGGCTTTGTTTGCCTAAGAGTCATGAGCTTTTGCTATATTGAAATTATTGATTCGAGGGCGTCAATCGCATAAGTAACGGCTAGCAGCATTCGAGTAACTTTGACGGAAATACGGCGTATAAACATCGCCGCTAATCTTAGTTGTCGCCCTTTCTATAAAACGGACAGTTGTCAATGTAAACAAATAAATGACATTGAGTTTAACCCTCAAATTAAATTACAAAACAAGATAACACAAAATGAATATGAGAAAATGTTGTTTTGTTGATGTTTATATTGATAAATGCTCTTTATATTTCTTTGAGAGAATAATGTTTAGTGCCTGATTCTTTTTGTAAACTTGTGTGCTTGAAAAAAAAAAAAAAAAAAAAAAAAAACGATTTTGATGTCACTGATTTTTTTCTACCGTCAATCAGAAATAATTCTAAGAATTTGTGAGGGTCATGTTTTGTCTTGGGTAGAGTTATTTAATGTGTATTTTTTCTTAAGTTAACAGCCTCCGGAATAAGTTTGCAAATCCGGAATTTTCGCAAACTCAGCTACCTTTTTTAAATTGATTAGAGAAAAAATTTAAAGACCGGTCAATAATAGAGATTGAGTCAAGTAAAACCTGGTCTTTGAAATGACGATACCCTTAAAATTAAATGCAGGGGAGACATTCAAAGTTAGCCGTCCCATGGGGTTTTTCGATTCCCCCACTGGGGATTTGGTCTCCCAGTGGGAGTTTCGTGGGGTTTCATTTCCTCTTTACGAGAATGGGAGAAAAAAATCACGGGAGAATTAAAAAAAATTATATACCATTATTTTAAAATAAAATCACTAATCTTGACTTAAGATATTCCTTCCTAAAAATATAGATCGAAATATAAATATTTTTAGAATCTCCCATTTTCATTATGGGTGGAACGCACCCATGGGTGAAATCACCCATCTTAATAATGGGAAGAAAATCCTATTTTGATAAATGGGAAAAAAATCCAGTTTCTTATAATGGGAGATAATTCCCATTCCTTGCAAATGGGAGAGTGTTCTATCTTTATAGGTGTGGCGCTTATAAAATATAATACAAAATATACGAATAAAATAAAATCCAAAACTCAAATAAAATGGCAGGGAATATGCAGTAAAATAATAATAATATTAATAATAATAATAATAATAATAATAATAATAATAATAATAATAGATAAATAAATAAATAATAGATCTAATAACAATAATAATAACAATAATAATTATAATAAGAAATAAAAAGTAAGAATAGTAATAATAATATTATTATTAAAAAGATATTAATAATAAAATAGTAATAATAATAATAATAATAATAGATAAATAATAATTATAATATACATAAATAATAATAATAATGATAAAAATAATAATGATAATGATAATAAAAATAATAATAATAAAATTAATAAATAATAATATCGATGATAATAATAATTATGATAATTATGATTAAAATGATGCTAACAATAAGAAGAAGAAAAAATAATAATAATAATTTATAATAATAATAATAATAATAATAATAATAAAAATAATAATGACAAAAACAATAATAATAATAAAATAAAAATCATCATAATAACAATAATAATAATAAAAAATAATGATAATAATAATAATTATAATAATTAATAATATTGATGATAATAATATTAATAATAATGATAATAATAAGAAGAAGAAGAAGAAAGAGAAGAAATAATACTAATAATAATTTATTATAATAATAATAATAATAAAAATAATAATAATAATAATAATAATAATTATAACAAAACAGGCACTGGCATTTTATCTTGGAATATGACGGGAATGAATACAGGAAAGTATATGTTTGTATTATATATTGAAATGGCTATAAATGTTGTAACATTTAATGCTGAATAAATATTATGTTATGTTATGTTATGTTATGAATACAGGAAAGTATCATATGTAACGATTTAATCACCAAAATTCATTTAAATATAAAACAATCCAAAATGCTATGATGTACTCTTCGCCAGTCTGCTATCTGTATTTTCTGTCTCATCCAGTCTATTTTGACATTCAAATAGTTTCACAAGCTAAATGACAAGTCTCTCCTGGATTTGAAGTATATAACTTATTTGAATTCATTAAATATAAATACCGCGGTAAGGTTTTTTTTTTTCGAAAAACAAACAATATGTTGATCACTTCGTTCAGTTGTAATAATAACCTTATAGAAAACAAAATTTTAATATTGTTCATATAATGGATAACACCAAGTAATTCCAATAATGGAAATTGTTTCATTTTTCTATTGTTGTCATCGTCGGATGAAAAATTAGTACTGAAAATTTTTCAAAACAAACAAACAAAAATAAACATCATTTATAAGATTAAACGGTAATATGCTCAAATGGTAATCTAATCGGTGTCATACAGATTTTTAAGACGTAGCGATTAAGTAATAAGGGATGAAAAACAAGTTTGCCGTAAGGCGTGCGTAGCATAAAGCCATACAAGTTGTTATTTTGTATCAAATATAAACATGCAGTCATTGAAAATTGACATAACGCCGCCTGTCAATCAAGCTGACAGGGGCCACGCAGATAAGCCAATCAGCGATCGTTATCAGTTTCACGCTAAGATGCCTGCGAAGTCTACCATTTACCTAAGACAAGCTTCCTGTCTATTTAATTTTATGTAAATTTAGAACTATTTAATTAGTACATTTATAAAGTTACCAAATAAACTGGCATATTGACGGACCGAGTAAGTTTGTTTATTACACAAATAGTCAATAAATTTCTACATACGGAAATTTATATACAAAAGCAACGCATTATAAAAAAATCTGTGTTTTATTCATACCGATTTTACCTGCGCATTTAGGCATAACTATTAAACGGTGACATATATGCTTTACAGTAAATCAAACTATGAAAAGAGAGATAATAAACAATTCAATTCAATTCAAATATATTTATTCAACCAGGTATTAATAAAATACATATGGGGTATACAAAATAATATTTTACAATATATATGATCCGGTTGTAAGTCCTGACAAGATAATGCAGTATCAATAGTCATTTAGTCATTATTTAAACAGAAATATAAAATATAATACACTTTTTTAATGTTTTAAAGAAAGAAATATAAATCAAAGTAAATCAAACTGTAAAAAGATACATGATAAACAAATCAGACAATTACTATTTAGTTACCGCTCAGTTAGCGAATTACAAACAACCAATTGACAACTGCAAGGTTATTCACACCTTCGACGTCCGGTATTGTCAGGGTAATTATCTATATAATTGACTTCATACTGTTAATCTTCCCAATTCTCGATTTTTACAGATTCCGGTATTGTCAATGTTTCATGCAATCGTTTAATGAATGACTAAATTAATTGTCCGGTATTTAAAGAGTTCCGATATTCACAGCGCCTCGTCTCCTCAACGTTTACTGTATTGTGTTTACTCATTACATTTGCATTTTTACGGCTGCGTTTTTATTGACGCTATACGTTATAAACTACAAAATGTCATATCTTTTGGATATTCTGGGACCTTATTATATGTTTATAATGTGATTATGAATAGGTAATGGCAAAAATTGTGGATTTATTGAAACGTTTTTATTTTTCAATGCATTGTACTACAGCCAGGATAAATGTTTTGTACCCACTACAAAACTCATTATTTCCATTTGTAGAAATCAATTGACTTTTGTATAATAAACTAACTTACTCGATATGTCAATATGTCAGTATATCTGGTAACTTTATTAATAATGTAATATACCGATTAAATAGCTTTAAATTTATATAAAATTAAAATAATTTCAATCTTAATTAATTCTGCACCATTGCTTTATTTAAGGTAAATGATGGGCTTCGTAGGCATCTTAGGGTGAAACTGATAATGATCGCTGATTAGCTTATCTCTGTGACCCCTGCCAGCTTGATTGACAGGGGGCGTAATGGAAATTATCGTCGCTTAACACATTAACATAGCATGCACATTTGTACAGTATCGTAAAAGGTATAGTCTGCCACGCAGCGGAATTGACCAGACGCTAAACGGTTTATCGCTCCGCCAAATTAATCATGTGCTATAGAAAAACAAAACCCTGGACAAACATTATCTAAATGAGAACCGTTGCATATGCTTTACTGTATGTTCCTTGGGGGTATTTATTGTAGAAAAGCGGTCCAAAATAATGTTATTTAACACTAAAAATCAATTAACAAGGGAAATCTGATGCTTTATATATAGATGAAATATTTAAAAACCGCGTTAATCGCCGTAATAATGATTTTTCGAAAAATGTTAAAAACAGCCATTGTTATAAAACATTTTTTTTAATATACTTGGAACATTGATTTAATATCGAAATGTTACACAACCTTGAAGACAACGACATTTTCATCCCTTGAATTTCTGTCCCGTTGTTGAAGTAATATTATATATAGAGAATATTTGTTTATTTCAGTGTAACACATTTTCTTTGTATTATATTATAAACGTTTAAATGACATTTAACCTAATACTAAATGGAAGGCGCGCCAAATAATTATACAACGTGACGTCATTTACGAAGTCACGTCATTAAGGTGGTTTCAAGCACTGTGAACGCTTGTATTTCACTCAAACAACGTAAGGGGCTTAAATTAAAAACAGTGAAATTATCAGTTTTTAATTCACTGAAAAGCATGTAATAAATCCATACAGTGATTTTTTTTATCATTTTACGGCATCTCTTGAACAGTATCAACACCATTTCTGTCTATTAATGCACTATCATCATTTAATATACTTGATTCCGAAGGAGGCGTAATCGCACCCCTGTCCCTGGATAATGCTTTCATCATACAATCGGCAATAGCCCGACACCCTCATTGGCAATGTAATGTGTTAAATGATTATTCACTTTTTTGTTCGTACCGGAACTATGCATTTTTTGTTATATAAAAATTGTGTTATGCCCCCATATTGTATTGAAAAATGCTTGGGCGAAAATAAAAGATATGTTCTGTTCTGTTCTGTTCTAAAAGCCCTCCCAGCGTGTCTGTCCCGTAATAAGCATATAATTGTGGGACAGTCGTGATTATAGATAGCTTCCGTTCATTTCCACCATTATATGTTCTCACCATGCACCTCGTACATTTATTTGAATTATGTGCATTTTGAATGACAGACAGTGTCGTACCAACGTATCGATTGTTTCCTTATTTATCTTATTTAGCTTGATATGATAACATTTAGTTCGAATTGTCGCCGGAGAATATATGTCAACGTGATCAAACTGACATTTTACGACATTGGTCTCACGCCCTTATTTCATAATATGCAGACGAGATTTTACGACTTCTGATTTTTCGGAATTTTCAATTTTCGATATGTACATGTATTTTAAAGTCTTGTACCATACAAACATATAGATATATTATATATTGTAATTGTTTTACTTAATTGCAATGCTTCAACCTATATATCAGAAGAGTTTCCATGAAAGTATATCACTGTATAACTTTACGCGAAACCAATGAAGTTCGTGGAAAACTTATTTTTGCCGCGCCCGGTACTTCTATCAGGTATACATGTGTGTTTTCTGTCCTAAGATATCATAGTTTGCTTTTATTGTTTACCTTGTACATATAATTTCCTCTTAATATAGAAATATAGCTGGATAAATTATAATATCTATTAGTCTTTCTTTAATATAACATTGTCCCTAGTGTTCAGTGAAATTTTCATCAGTCACACGACTTAAATACGCTGCGCGGTTTTTAAGAACAGAACTATATGCGTGTTTTCCCGCCCCGGTTTTCCTCCCTAAGATTTCATAAATTGCTTTCGTTGTCTACCTTGTATATACAATTACCGTTATTCTGATCTAAATTATCCCGATATATCTTAATAAATATCTATATATTTGAAAATTCAACCACCCTTTCATTCCGATTTAAGCTTTTTTTTTCACGAAAAATACATGTATTTATACGTTACAATTCCAGCACACTCTTGAATATGTTATAATATTTTTTTTTTCTTAAATGCAAGATGTTCACCTATCATACAGTGAAATTTCCATCCAGATATTTTAATAAATAAGTTCTTAAGCGATTAATAAAGTTCGTGAAAAACTCTTTAGTTAGGTGCGCGCAGTATTTATAGCGGTATAATACACGTGTTTTCCGTACATAAGGTATCATTGTCTACCTTGTATATGTAATTAACTATATTCCGCTCTAAATTATCCTTATATATCCTAATAAATATCGATATGTTTAAATATTCATTGGAAGTGAAAGTCCATCTTTTATCTGATTTAAGCTTTTTCCCGAAAAATACATGTACTTAGATATATCATAATATTTATTGTTCTTTCTCTAATGCAATATTGTTCCCTACCATGCAGTGGAATTTTCATCCAAATATCTTAATAAAATTGTTCTTGAGCGATAAATGAAATTTGTGAAAAATTACACTTAAGCTTGCTGCGCGCGGTAGTTATAGCGGTACCGTACACATTTTTTCTCCCCTATTGTATTATTTTTTCTTTAATGCAACGTTGTTCCCTTTCAGACAATGAAAGTTTCATAAAAATATTTTAACAAACGGATTTTTATGGAATTTATGAAACTCGTGAAAACTTTAAATTGAGGCGCTCGTGCTCTCACTCATTGTTTACCCGAATTCTTATCGACATTATTTTGACGGGAACAGTTTTCTTTTATCGATATGTTTTTCACGAAAAATACATGTATTTATACGTTACAATTCCAGCAAACCCTTAAATATATTATAATATTTTTTTATTTTTCGTATGGTGATTATGTTTGTTTACGATACCTAGGTGCCGTGCTCAATGTCGTCTGATATAGGTGTCACGTAGACGCATATTGGCTATACAGCGCGTTTCCATAGTTATTTAATGTATGGTTCGCCGACCATTTATTGCTGTCATTTGGACAAAAAATGTAATATCCTATTCACGGACTTAATTAACAGTCTGTCAGGAGCTCAGTTTTTCGTAATCAAAATTTATATTATAACGGATTTCATACACAAATACACAGGCAAAGTGACACTGATATAATAAAATAATAATGTTGATAATGAAAATAAACTTCAAAATTATATGTTTGCAAAACCAAATAACTATCGGATGGTATCGCGTGGTAAATATTATCTAAACACCTTCATTTAAAAATAAAATTATGTCACATTTTCATAAATATTTGTTATTCGTAATAGTGAATTACGAGATCATTAAAATTTCGATGCATGGAAAGTATTTTTTATTCATTTATGTAAATGAATAAACATGTTGAATATTTACTTATATTATATAACATTATACACACTTACAAAAAATATGTTATTTTACATGTATATTAAAATCAATTATACAAACTTACTAAAAAACTTCACTTTTATTTAGATGGCCTTATATAAACGGTTGTTTGCGATATAACCATCGCCTAGCGACTCAGGCTATATTTCCAAAACAACCATTTATATAGAGTCATATTACCTATCTAATTTTTTATAACTAATAATCTAATCTAGTGTTGTTGTAACCTTTTTATTTGCATTGTTATCTGCTATATATATATTGATGCTTCTTTACCGATGAATTATTGGCATAATTAATAAGTATTGATAATGTTACATAATAAATAATGAAATTGACTGCGGAACATATATGGTTCTCAAGAGTGTACGGAATTTCAAACGATATACGGGTAAAAATAAGGGTTACCGGTTCGGATCCATCGGGATGGAGCTTAAAGTACTGAAGCCCCCAAGTCAGCCTGACCTAAATAGAAAAAATTCTATCAAAGACGGCGTATTGGCAAAAACTGGCTTAAGATAAATGTACATCACTTAGTCCATGTATATTTGAGCCTGGACCCCTGCTGAGTTTTCTGTCAGTAAAAACACTGTATGTCTTTAGGCATTTTTTCAACAAAATGTTTTTGACTCAGGTCATGCAGACGCTTTCATAGATAACTCTTGGTCAGTGAAGAGGCATATTAAGCGTCTACATGATACTGAGTAGATAAGCTTCAGAACTCTTAAAGTAGATCGAAATATATGTGCAAGTAAAATTAGTAATAGCCCCCTCGAATGTGTGAGTTTTATTTATGTATTTGAATTTTCTGCCAGTCTGCCAAGTCATTCCATGTATGCTTTGTTTTATTGTTTAACGACAATGAGCAAGACGAATAAAATATATATGTGTTATATCATTTTCAAAATTATTCAGCAGTGAATTTTAATTCAATTGTGATATCGTGGCTGATATTAGATAAAGAATATTATTCACATGCTGTAAAGTTTTTAACCTGGAGAATAAACATTAAAAGGTTAGATTATTTAATAAGACACCGTACAGAAAAAAAAAACAGATCAAACTAATAAACATGTTAAAGTATGTATAATAAACGCACACTAAAATTTAAGTTGAAGAGCCCCACGGTGCTATCGGCCCTTATCCGGTGTGGCACATCATAAGGTTGTTACGCAATATTACGTTGTGAAAAGAGTCTTTTATAAGTGCGCTTAGATATCATAGCAATGAAATATATTGTTGCCGATAACATGCAGTGATGAGATTTGATATATCGCCCAATTTATAAAAAGAGTGGGGCAGTCTTGTTATATCTCGGCAGATTTATATCTTATCAAATCAGTCACAATTAGTATAATCAAAGCACAGAATGCGCTGAATTTGTTTGGGTCTCAGAATGTCAGAAAGGTGCAGCTTGTGAGATTATAAAACAATTTGTTTTTGTATAGTGCCACCAATGCTTTCCAGCGTTTTAATTGTAGTAAATTGGCTATAAGACTAATTGCAGCACTGATATTCAATTCAATGTTTATTTGACTTAAACAATTTGAAAAAAAAAAGAGTTGCCTTAACTGGGATTTGAACTCAAGACCTCTCGCTTCCTAAGCGAGCGCGCAAACCCCTCGGCCACGTTGATTTTATATGTTAACGGCCTGAAGAAAACCATATTATTCTAAGTTAGGGTTTGTATCTGCTGGGCCGGTGGGGGCTGCGTTCATTGATTTTGTGTAACGACGCTAACTGTTGTTTAACACTTGTGAAAATAATCATGGCGCTTACTAGGGATACGGACAAAAGCCCCCCCCCCGGACGAAAGCCCCCCCCCCGTCTAAAAATGACAAGGTGGACAAAGCCCCCCATGAAGTTTACACATAGGACAAAAGCCCCCCCCCCCATAAAAAAGTAAAGGTAGGACAAAAGCCCCCCCCCCATTTTCAATCAAATTTACATATAGTGTATTAAAGTTGTGTTTTTATGTGTTTAAAAGATATGTATGGACATCACATGTAGGTGACATAGTACTAAGGATATTAATTTCATCCCTTTACAAAAGTGATTAAACATTACTATTCTGACCCTTGTTGTGTATATGAAAATCTATGAATTCAGTATCGGATGCATGCATTATTTCATCTGTTATCATATACTTAGTTATCACTTCAGTATATACATTATAAATAAACATCAAAACAAATTCTTTTCATTTTTATTTAAAAGTTTGTGTGAAATTTGATGAATTTGAGCACCTGTGCATGTGAAAAAAGATGGGGGGCTTTTGTCCTACCTGTATTTTTGATGGGGGGGGGGCTTTGTCCTATGTGTAAATTTCAAGGGGGGGGGGCTTTTGTCCACCTTGTCATTTTTAGACGGGGGGGGGGGCTTTCGTCCGGGGGGGGGGGCTTTTGTCCTACACTCCGCTTACTATAAGCATGTATATCTATAAAGAATAAAACAATTTTAGAAATCTTTGACTATTCGGGAATTATTTTGCTTGAAAATTAATCCGTCTGTCATGTGACAGTTCGTCTGTCTAATGCAATTAACAGTATTAGAGTCTGAAATTTCGCTACCATTACTTGTTTGGTCTGACGACCCAAACAAATAAAAAAACATAAATCGTTTGAATTATGCAGTCCATACAGCTAATCTTGATAATGAAAACATGAGCATTATGATACTTTAGCTACACGGAGAGCAGTTTCCATATCACGTAATTTTAGATAGTAAAAATCAGACAATAATTTACAAAATTCCGATGTATTGTACCTTGAATGTCATTCATTTATTCTTTGCTAATTTGTAATATGCAGGACTTTTTCGGTACAAAAAATCCATATCGCACATAAAGGCAAATATTTAGAATATTTCACCGACATTTGTAACGTATTTTTGGCATGCGTTTCAACTTTTATTATTCCTTAATTTACATAATATTTATTACTGCGTATTGTTTTATGCATATCTAATCAAAATAAAGACTGAAAATACTTTTATTTGCGCAGTCTTCGCCGTTGAAAGTTTTATGTGCGCTTCGATGTATTTCTTTTGAAAAGTTTTGTATTGTGTGTACTTATTAATATCCCAATTAGTTTTAATGTTAATTGTTGATTTTATTGTTTTAGTGACCAACTGACTGACTTTTTTTTAAAAGACACAGCAAATGAAACATCTCTTTTACTTTTATGTTCATTTTGCAAAAAATCTCTTTAACTATGGTAATCAGTGATTTTCTGAAAGAGATGAATAATTTTTCTCATAATTGAGGTTTTATTATAAGTATTTCTCCTCACTCATTGTCACCGTGTATATAGAGTAATGTAAAAATAACGCACGTTTTGTGCAATAAGTAACGCAGAATTGTGCAATAAATTGCGGATATCTGATAGGATTTCCAACGCGTACGAAAACTACCCAATATATTTTTATTAACTGATCTGAAAAAAAATCAATAGCCGCAAACTTAGTGCACGAATCGTGCGTTACTTTCACATTTCGGCGTTACTGGATATACACGGTGATTATGAACCTTTCAATGCAGACATGGATTATCAGAAAATGTTAACAGTAAGAAAATTTGAAATCCTACACATGTGTAAGTATCTCTTACTGTAAAAGTAAATTATATTCATAGACATTACATTTCAAATGAAATCTCAGATATCTTAAATTATAGCATAAAATCGGCTATTTTTCCCTCTTTTGCCCATGTTATAACGGGACCAAAACCATATGTTAACATAGTCACGCGCTCTTGTTATAGCCCGGTTTTACCTATGCGCAATACATACAGGGCCAAGTAAACAAACAAACAAAAATGACGATTTGGCTTTGTTTGCCTAAGAGTCATGAGCTTTTGCTATATTGAAATTATTGATTCGAGGGCGTCAATCGCATAAGTAACGGCTAGCAGCATTCGAGTAACTTTGACGGAAATACGGCGTATAAACATCGCCGCTAATCTTAGTTGTCGCCCTTTCTATAAAACGGACAGTTGTCAATGTAAACAAATAAATGACATTGAGTTTAACCCTCAAATTAAATTACAAAACAAGATAACACAAAATGAATATGAGAAAATGTTGTTTTATTGTCGCTTGTATTGATAAATACTCTTTAGATTTCTTTGAGAGAATAATGTTTAGTGCCTGATTCTTTTTGTAAACTTGTGTGCTTGAAAAAAAAAAACAAAAAAAAAAAAAAAACGATTTTGATGTCACTGATTTTTTTCTACCGTCAATCAGAAATAATTCTAAGAATTTGTGAGGGTCATGTTTTGTCTTGGGTAGAGTTATTTAATGTGTATTTTTTCTTAAGTTAACAGCCTCCGGAATAAGTTTGCAAATCCGGAATTTTCGCAAACTCAGCTACCTTTTTTAAATTGATTAGAGAAAAAATTTAAAGACCGGTCAATAATAGAGATTGAGTCAAGTAAAACCTGGTCTTTGAAATGACGATACCCTTAAAATTAAATGCAGGGGAGACATTCAAAGTTAGCCGTCCCATGGGGTTTTTCGATTCCCCCACTGGGGATTTGGTCTCCCAGTGGGAGTTTCGTGGGGTTTCATTTCCTCTTTACGAGAATGGGAGAAAAAAATCACGGGAGAATTAAAAAAAATTATATACCATTATTTTAAAATAAAATCACTAATCTTGACTTAAGATATTCCTTCCTAAAAATATAGATCGAAATATAAATATTTTTAGAATCTCCCATTTTCATTATGGGTGGAACGCACCCATGGGTGAAATCACCCATCTTAATAATGGGAAGAAAATCCTATTTTGATAAATGGGAAAAAAAATCCAGTTTCTTATAATGGGAGATAATTCCCATTCCTTGCAAATGGGAGAGTGTTCTATCTTTTTAGGTGTGGCGCTTATAAAATATAATACAAAATATACGAATAAAATAAAATCCAAAACTCAAATAAAATGGCAGGGAATATGCAGTAAAATAATAATAATAATAAATAATAATAATAATAAAATAAAATAATAATAAATAATAAAAAATAAATAATAAATAATAATAATAATAATAATAATAATAATAATAAAAAAAATAAATAATAATAGTAATAATAATAATATATTAAAAAATATTAATAATAAAATAGTAATAATAATAATAATAATAATAATAATAATAATAATAAATAATATAATAATAATAATAAAAATAATAATAATAATAATAATAATATAATAAATAATAATAATAATAATAATATAATATAATAATAATAATAATGATGATGTAATAATAATTATGATAATTATGATTAAAATAATGCTAACAATAAGAAGAAGAAAAAATAATAATAATAATAATTTATAATAATAATAATAATAATAATAATAATAATAAAAATTAATAATGATAAAACAATAATAATAATAAAATAAAAATCATCATAATAACAATAATAATAATAAAAAATAATGATAATAATAATAATTATAATAATTAATAATATTGATGATAATAATATTAATAATAATAATAATAATAATAAGAAGAAGAAGAAGAAGAAGAAGAAATAATAATAATAATAATAATAATAATAATAATAATAATAATAATAATAATAATAATAATAATAATTATAACAAAACAGGCACTGGCATTTTATCTTGGAATATGACGGGAATGAATACAGGAAAGTATATGTTTGTATTATATATTGAAATGGCTATAAATGTTGTAACATTTAATGCTGAATAAATATTATGTTATGTTATGTTATGTTATGAATACAGGAAAGTATCATATGTAACGATTTAATCACCAAAATTCATTTAAATATAAAACAATCCAAAATGCTATGATGTACTCTTCGCCAGTCTGCTATCTGTATTTTCTGTCTCATCCAGTCTATTTTGACATTCAAATAGTTTCACAAGCTAAATGACAAGTCTCTCCTGGATTTGAAGTATATGACTTATTTGAATTCATTAAATATAAATACCGCGGTAAGGTTTTTTTTTCGAAAAACAAACAATATGTTGATCACTTCGTTCAGTTGTAATAATAACCTTATAGAAAACAAAATTTTAATATTGTTCATATAATGGATAACACCAAGTAATTCCAATAATGGAAATTGTTTCATTTTTCTATTGTTGTCATCGTCGGATGAAAAATTAGTACTGAAAATTTTTCAAAACAAACAAACAAAAATAAACATCATTTATAAGATTAAACGGTAATATGCTCAAATGGTAATCTAATCGGTGTCATACAGATTTTTAAGACGTAGCGATTAAGTAATAAGGGATGAAAAACAAGTTTGCCGTAAGGCGTGCGTAGCATAAAGCCATACAAGTTGTTATTTTGTATCAAATATAAACATGCAGTCATTGAAAATTGACATAACGCCGCCTGTCAATCAAGCTGACAGGGGCCACGCAGATAAGCCAATCAGCGATCGTTATCAGTTTCACGCTAAGATGCCTGCGAAGTCTACCATTTACCTAAGACAAGCTTCCTGTCTATTTAATTTTATGTAAATTTAGAACTATTTAATTAGTACATTTATAAAGTTACCAAATAAACTGGCATATTGACGGACCGAGTAAGTTTGTTTATTACACAAATAGTCAATAAATTTCTACATACGGAAATTTATATACAAAAGCAACGCATTATAAAAAAATCTGTGTTTTTATTCATACCGATTTTACCTGCGCATTTAGGCATAACTATTAAACGGTGACATATATGCTTTACAGTAAATCAAACTGTGAAAAGAGAGATAATAAACAATTCAATTCAATTCAAATATATTTATTCAACCAGGTATTAATAAAATACATAAGGGGTTTACAAAATAATATTTTACAATATATATGATCCGGTTGTAAGTCCTGAAAAGATAATGCAGTATCAATAGTCATTAAGTCATTATTTAAACAGAAATATAAAAAATAATACACTTTTTTAATGTTTTAAAGAAAGAAATATAAATCAAAGTAAATCAAACTGTAAAAAGAGACATAATAAACAAATCAGACAATTACTATTTAGTTACCGCTCAGTTAGCGAATTACAAACAACCAATTGACAACTGCAAGGTTATTCACACCTTCGACGTCCGGTATTGTCAGGGTAATTATCTATATAATTGACTTCATACTGTTAATCTTCCCAATTCTCGATTTTTACAGATTCCGGTATTGTCAATGTTTCATGCAATCGTTTAATGAATGACTAAATTAATTGTCCGGTATTTAAAGAGTTCCGATATTCACAGCGCCTCGTCTCCTCAACGTTTACTGTATTGTGTTTACTCATTACATTTGCATTTTTACGGCTGCGTTTTTATTGACGCTATACGTTATAAACTACAAAATGTCATATCTTTTGGATATTCTGGGACCTTATTATATGTTTATAATGTGATTATGAATAGGTAATGGCAAAAATTGTGGATTTATTGAAACGTTTTTATTTTTCAATGCATTGTGCTACAGCCAGGATAAATGTTTTGTACCCACTAAAAAACTTATTATTTCCATTTGTAGAAATCAATTGACTTTTGTATAATAAACTAACTTACTCGATATGTCAATATGTCAGTATATCTGGTAACTTTATTAATAATGTAATATACCGATTAAATAGCTTTAAATTTATATAAAATTAAAATAATTTTAATCTTAATTAATTCTGCACCATTGTTTTATTTAAGGTAAATGATGGGCTTCGTAGGCATCTTAGGGTGAAACTGATAATGATCGCTGATTAGCTTATCTCTGTGACCCCTGCCAGCTTGATTGACAGGGGGCGTAATGGAAATTATCGTCGCTTAACACATTAACATAGCATGCACATTTGTACAGTATCGTAAAAGGTATAGTCTGCCACGCAGCGGAATTGACCAGACGCTAAACGGTTTATCGCTCCGCCAAATTAATCATGTGCTATAGAAAAACAAAACCCTGGACAAACATTATCTAAATGAGAACCGTTGCATATGCTTTACTGTATGTTCCTTGGGGGTATTTATTGTAGAAAAGCGGTCCAAAATAATGTTATTTAACACTAAAAATCAATTAACAAGGGAAATCTGATGCTTTATATATAGATGAAATATTTAAAAACCGCGTTAATCGCCGTAATAATGATTTTTCGAAAAATGTTAAAAACAGCCATTGTTATAAAACATTTTTTTTAATATACTTGGAACAATGATTTAATATCGAAATGTTACACAACCTTGAAGACAACGACATTTTCATCCCTTGAATTTCTGTCCCGTTGTTGAAGTAATATTATATATAGAGAATATTTGTTTATTTCAGTGTAACACATTTTCTTTGTATTATATTATAAACGTTTAAATGACATTTAACCTAATACTAAATGGAAGGCGCGCCAAATAATTATACAACGTGACGTCATTTACGAAGTCACGTCATTAAGGTGGTTTCAAGCACTGTGAACGCTTGTATTTCACTCAAACAACGTAAGGGGCTTAAATTAAAAACAGTGAAATTATCAGTTTTTAATTCACTGAAAAGCATGTAATAAATCCATACAGTGATTTTTTTATCATTTTACGGCATCTCTTGAACAGTATCAACACCATTTTTGTCTATTAATGCACTATCATCATTTAATATACTTGATTCCGAAGGAGGCGTAATCGCACCCCTGTCCCTGGATAATGCTTTCATCATACAATCGGCAATAGCCTGACACCCTCATTGGCAATGTAATGTGTTAAATGATTATTCACTTTTTTGTTCGTACCGGAACTATGCATTTTTTGTTATATAAAAATTGTGTTATGCCCCCATATTGTATTGAAAAATGCTTGGGTGAAAATAAAAGATATGTTCTGTTCTGTTCTGTTCTAAAAGCCCTCCCAACGTGTCTGTCCCGTAATAAGCATATAATTGTGGGACAGTCGTGATTATAGATAGCTTCCGTTCATTTCCACCATTATATGTTCTCACCATGCACCTCGTACATGTATTTGAATTATGTGCATTTTGAATAACAGACAGTGTCGTACCAACGTATCGATTGTTTCCTTATTTATCTTATTTAGTTTGATATGATAACATTTAGTTCGAATTGTCGCCGGAGAATATATGTCAACGTGATCAAACTGACATTTTACGACATTGGTCTCACGCCCTTATTTCATAATATGCAGACGAGATTTTACGACTTCTGATTTTTCGGAATTTTCAATTTTCGATTTGTACATGTATTTTAAAGTCTTGTACCATACAAACATATAGATATTTTATATAATGTAATTGTTTTACTTAATTGCAATGCTTCAACCTATATATCAGTAGAGTTTCCATGAAAGTATATCACTGTATAACTTTACGCGAAACCAATGAAGTTCGTGGAAAACTTATTTTTGCCGCGCCCGGTACTTCTATCAGGTATACATGTGTGTTTTCTGTCCTAAGATATCATAGTTTGCTTTTATTGTTTACCTTGTACATATAATTTCCTCTTTAGATATATAGATAGATAAATTATAATATCTATTAGTCTTTCTTTAATATAACATTGTCCCTAGTGTTCAGTGAAATTTTCATCAGTCACACGACTTAAATACGCTGCGCGGTTTTTAAGAACAGAACTATATGCGTGTTTTCCCGCCCCGGTTTTCCTCCCTAAGATTTCATAAATTGCTTTCGTTGTCTACCTTGTATATACAATTACCGTTATTCTGATCTAAATTATCCCGATATATCTTAATAAATATCTATATATTTGAAAATTCAACCACCCTTTCATTCCGATTTAAGCTTTTTTTTCACGAAAAATACATGTATTTATACGTTACAATTCCAGCACACTCTTAAATATGTTATAATATTTTTTTATTTTTCTTAAATGCAAGATGTTCACCTATCATACAGTGAAATTTCCATCCAGATATTTTAATAAATAAGTTCTTAAGCGATTAATGAAGTTCGTGAAAAACTCAACTTTAGTTAGGTGCGCGCAGTATTTATAGCGGTATAATACACGTGTTTTCCGTACCTAAGGTATCATTGTCTACCTTGTATATGTAATTAACTATATTCCGATCTAAATTATCCTTATATATCTTAATAAATATCGATATGTTTAAATATTCAGTGGAAGTGAAAGTCCATCTTTTATCTGATTTAAGCTTTTTCCCGAAAAATACATGTACTTAGATATATCATAATATTTATTGTTCTTTTTCTAATGCAATATTGTTCCCTACCATACAGTGGAATTTTCATCCAAATATCTTAATAAAATTGTTCTTGAGCGATAAATGAAATTTGTGAAAAATTACACTTAAGCTTGCTGCGCGCGGTAGTTATAGCGGTACCGTACACATTTTTTCTCCCCTATTGTATTATTTTTTCTTTAATGCAACGTTGTTCCCTTTCAGACAATGAAAGTTTCATAAAAATATTTTAACAAACGGATTTTTATGGAATTTATGAAACTCGTGAAAACTTTAAAATGAGGCGCTCGTGCTCTCACTCATTGTTTACCCGAATTCTTATCGACATTATTTTGACGGGAACAGTTTTCTTTTATCGATATGTTTTTCACGAAAAATACATGTATTTATACGTTACAATTCCAGCACACCCTTAAATATATTATAATATTTTTTTATTTTTCGTATGGTGATTATGTTTGTTTACGATACCTAGGTGCCGTGCTCAATGTCGTCTGATATAGGTGTCACGTAGACGCATATTGGCTATACAGCGCGTTTCCATAGTTATTTAGTGTATGGTTCGCCGACCATTTATTGTTGTCATTTGGACAAAAAATGTAATATCCTATTCACGGACTTAATTAACAGTCTGTCAGGAGCTCAGTTTTTCGTAATCAAAATTTATATTATAACGGATTTCATACACAAATACACAGGCAAAGTGACACTGATATAATAAAATAATAATGTTGATAATGAAAATAAACTTCAAAATTATATGTTTGCAAAACCAAATAACTATCGGATGGTATCGCGTGGTAAATATTATCTAAACACCTTCATTTAAAAATAAAATGATGTCACATTTTCATAAATATTTGTTATTCGTAATAGTGAATTACGAGATCATTAAAATTTCGATGCATGGAAAGTATTTTTTATTCATTTATGTAAATGAATAAACATGTTGAATATTTACTTATATTATATAACATTATACACACTTACAAAAAATATGTTATATTACATGTATATTAAAATCAATTATACAAACTTACTAAAAAACTTCACTTTTATTTAGATGGCCTTATATAAACGGTTGTTTGCGATATAACCATCGCCTAGCGACTCAGGCTATATTTCCAAACAACCATTTATATAGAGCCATATTACCTATCTAATTTTTTATAACTAATAATCTAATCTAGCATTGTTGTAACCTTTTCATTTGCATTGTTATCTGCTATATATATATTGATGCTTCTTTACCGATGAATTATTGGCATAATTAATAAGTATTGATAATGTTACATAATAAATAATGAAATTGACTGCGGAACATATATGGTTCTCAAGAGTGTACGGAATTTCAAACGATATACGGGTAAAAATAAGGGTTACAGGTTCGGATCCATCGGGATGGAGCTTAAAGGACTGAAGCCCCCAAGACAGCCTGACCTAAATAGAAAAATTCTATCAAAGACGGCGTATTGGCAAAAACTGGCTTAAGATAAATGTACGTCACTTAGTCCATGTATATTTGAGCCTGGACCCCTGCTGAGTTTCCTGTCAGTAAAAACACTGTATGTCTTTAGGCATTTTTTCAACAAAATGTTTTTGACTCAGGTCATGCAGACGCTTTCATAGATAACTCTTGGTCAGTGAAGAGGCATAGTAAGCGTCTACATGATACTGAGTAGATAAGCTTCAGAACTCTTAAAGTAGATCGAAATATATGTGCAAGTAAAATTAGTAATAGCCCCCTCGAATGTGTGAGTTTTATTTATGTATTTGAATTTTCTGCCAGTCTGCCAAGTCATTCCATGTATGCTTTGTTTTATTGTTTAACGACAATGAGCAAGACGAATAAAATATATATGTGTTATATCATTTTCAAAATTATTCAGCAGTGAATTTTAATTCAATTGTGATATCGTGGCTGATATTAGATAAAGAATATTATTCACATGCTGTAAAGTTTTTAACCTGGAGAATAAACATTAAAAGGTTAGATTATTTAATAAGACACCGTACAGAAAAAAACAGATCAAACTAATAAACATGTTAAAGTATGTATAATAAACGCACACTAAAATTTAAGTTGAAGAGCCCCACGGTGCTATCGGCCCTTATCCGGTGTGGCACATCATAAGGTTGTTACGCAATATTACGTTGTGAAAAGAGTCTTTTATAAGTGCGCTTAGATATCATAGCAATGAAATATATTGTTGCCGATAACATGCAGTGATGAGATTTGATATATCGCCCAATTTATAAAAAGAGCGGGGCAGTCTTGTTATATCTCGGCAGATTTATATCTTATCAAATCAGTCACAATTAGTATAATCAAAGCACAGAATGCGCTGAATTTGTTTGGGTCTCAGAATGTCAGAAAGGTGCAGCTTGTGAGATTATAAAGATAGATAGATAGATAGATACTTTATTAACTTAAACTTTTACAAGTTTTTCGTTATAACAAATAATATATGATACAAATTTACAATCACATGACAATGGCATACATAGAAACATTGAAATTAGTGCATAACATAGTGGGAGAAAGTAAACACACACACATACACACGCCCACACGCACGCACGCACACAAGTACACCACACACACACGCACACACGCACGCCACGGTAAAAATAATATTTATCACATGGAGAAGGAGGATGGGTATGTGAATACAGTTGCAATTCAGTTTATGAATACAAAAATTATACACAACCTAGATTTAGTAAAGTTCAATATGCAAATAACATTTACTAGTAGATGGTATAAATGATATGAAAAAACTAAACAATTTGACTCGCTCTAACAGAAAAAGCTTTATACAAAAATTTACCGAGATTCTTTTACTATTTTAAAATTCCTAGATTGCATCAATTCTACAAATTTGTACACACTTGGATGTCTGTAATAATAAGATTTTATAAAAGTCTTTCTTAATTCATCGTAAAACGGGCAAATGATTACAAAATGATATTCATCTTCTATATCGTTTTTGTTACAAAGTAGGCATTTTCTTTGATTGCGGTCTATTCTATTTGGCGCATATCGGCCTGTTTCAATTCTCAGTTTATGTGATGATAAACGCAGTCTGGATGTAGCAATTCTAAACTTTTTAGGTAAAATGTCTATATAAGATTCAAATTCAAAACTATTTTTAATATATCCATACGATACTTCACTGGTAGATAACTTACGTTCCCATTTTTGTTTAAAAACATCAGTTACTCTTCCTTTAAACAAAATATGAAATTTTTTCAAGTCAACTAAAACCTGGATTGTACCATACATAGGAAAATCCGTATTCATCTAAAAGAGATTTAACATTATAAACCCAATTATTTTATTATTCTTAATTTCAAGCAGACAATCATATAGTTTACTGATCAAGATATTTTCCGTCGATACAGTTTTGCACCAAAATTTAATAATTCTAACATATCTATTTATATACATTGGAAATCGACCTAACTCTCCATAAATACTATTTGTACATGTTGACATTTTAACATTTAATAATTGTTTACAAAATTTTAAATGAACACGTTCTATTTCTTTCGATTTTCCAAAGCCCCATATTTTGCATCCGTAATTCAAGGTGGCAGCAACAAAAGCATCAAACAGTTGGCACATAACAGAGGGTTTAACGGCATAATGTTTTGTTTTATGTATTAAAACATTCAAAGCTTTTAATCCTTTACCTACTAGTGTCGTCTGATTTAAAGTATAAGAGCCCGTGTAATTAAAAACCGTGCCTAGATAATTAAAGTTATTTACAGTTTCTATTAAGCTACCTTTGTTTTTGTATAGTGCCACCAATGCTTTCCAGCGTTTT
>NW_026856961.1:0-31670 GCF_026571515.1 Ruditapes philippinarum | reverse complement strand
CTTATGTCATACATGTTTGTTTGTTTGGTTTTTACCTCAAATTCAACGTATTTTTTGCTGTTCCTTGGCAATTGGCAACAAAACAGCTTTCCTGATAACTAAACAATGATTACAAATTCCTACACAAATGACTTACTACTAATCCCATAGAATCAGACAAAGATTTTACACACAGCACACATTGACACATAGACCATTGACCTTATGACCACAAATTCAATAGTGATCAATTACTGGCCATGGGCAATGTCCAAACATGCGACATAAAAATGGCTTATTCATTCCCAAATAGTTGATAAGACAAGGATTATTAAAAAAATTGTCACTGTAACCTTGACCTTTGACCTTAAAATGAATCAGGGTCATCTACTGGCTATGTCTTATTCCTTCTCAACTTAAAAATCAAACAAGGATTACTGAAGGTACATGTACATATGCATCGATGGTCAGACATACTATGAGCCAACCGCATCACAGTATGCTCCCACTTTTTAAGTGTAACTGACATTTAATGCATAGTACCTGTAAAGCGTAAGTTCCAATCAATTCAAATTTCTGTGATGTAGTGATCTCCCCTGGAAGACAGCATGTCTCTAACTCGTGAAGATCTGCCAACAACCATTGTTCGTACACTTGAGAATTTATATCATCATTTGTCAACCCTTGTCCCTATAAGTGATAACTCATTTCATTTAGATAAACCCCCACCATGCTAAAATTATATCATGGTCTTGTCCTTTGAGGTTGTAACTTTCAATTACTAATACATATAAATGTATGGAATTTTGATATCTGTTTTCTACATAAAAACAGCTAAATCCTCGATATAGATTCTGGTCAAATAAATGTAATCATTTATAGTTCTAGTTTAATGTACTCATTTGGAAAGTTTGTGCTAAATTGATTGAAAAAATAACAAACAAATATTTTCTTTAAGCTTTGAAAATACCTTTAACCGATAATAAAATAGTGAAAAATAACTGAACATAAATATTTTTATTTATAAATAATTGTTAAATAAGAACTCCAAGTTATTTACCTGGTTCTCTTCTTGTATCCATTCCACACAAGCCTTCAACCAATCATCATTCACATGTATGTGATTGTTTTTAAGCCAATCACCTGTCTGTTTAATTGTATGCATATTATCTTAGCTCAATGGATGGAGCAAACCTGAATGAATAGGAAAACATATTGTACCTTTTGTAATAGAACAACTAATTAGACTTGTTAAAGAGACACTGTGGTTTTTGATGGGTGATTTCAGTTTTGTACACTGATGCTTGTAAAATGCTATTACATGATGTTTAAGATAATAAATAACCAGACGCCTTCCTCTTTATTAAATAATTTCATTTTATCCCAAGATATTCATACTAGCAAGTTGTGTTCCTCTTACAAACTCTCTTGCATGATATCAGTTGGACATATTCCTGGCCAGGAATGATAACTCCTATTTCCCAGTCAAAAATTTAGCCAAATTATTCCCCTTTTAATTGAACTCGAAGAAGGGACTTTTTCAAAGACTTTGTATTTATTAGTTCAATTTTTTATCAAGAAACGGACAATTTTTTCATAAACCTTATCCTATATAATTTGCTTTCTATCTATATATGGTTACTATGGTAAACATGTGTTTTGATGGTATTTAAAAACAAGGGAACTTTCTGGAACGGACACAGCATTCGCCTGCTAACTAGCTGTCATCACATGTAAACAATACATTAAATTGGTTAGAATACTGAGATTTTTCCTTGACTATCAGTTGAAAATGCAAAATATTAAAATGGAAAACAACCATGTGTAGATTATGTGTATTGTTTTAATTTGTTTGACTGATTTATTAGTTGTTAAAGCCATGTACACTTAGTGTAACAGTAGTCCTTTTGACACAGCTTCGTAGCAACCACGTTGAAAACATTAAAGGTAACGGAGATATGGTAAAGCGCATGCTGGTACACTGACTTCCGCTCTATCGAAATACTGCATATACATACAGCAAAAGTCTGTAAGTGCGCGTTCATCAACTGATTTTCAACTTTACACCCCTAGACCAAATACTGAGCAATTTTGTCTTTTGTTTATTCTGGCTCTTATATTTGGAATAGCATTCCTGATTATATCAAGTCTGCTCCATCTGTAAACCATTTTAAAACAAAATACTTGAGATATTGTTCGGTGCGTTGATTGGTCACTACACCCCCCCCCCCCCCACACCCACTCTACAACCCTCTTACCTCTCAAAACCATGTAAAATGCAGTATTTTTCATTTGATTTCTGTGACTTCGAGATTAGATATCTTCTTATAACTTGAAATGATCGTAATGGCAGCTTTATTTCCTTTAAGAGTAATCAATTCCCTACCATTTGGTTCCAAGTTATTGAAAATTGGTGAAAAAATGTTGGAGTTATGAAGTTCATATTAAGATGAGTGCTGAAAAATGAGCGGCGAGTTGCATACCTTTACTAAATATATATACATGTATCAATTTTTCATTTTTTGTGGGAAATGAAGGTAATAGAATTAAAAGCATAGACAAAATATTAAAACATGTTTCAAATGAAAAATACTGCATTTTACATGGTTTTGAGAGGTAAGCAGGTTGTAGAGTGGGTGTAGTGGGGGGGTGGTGGTAGTCACCAATCAACTGATCAACACGCTGAATAGTCCCATATATTAGACGTTACAGGCTTGTTATAGTTTATGTCGGTCAAGCCTGACGTCTAATAGTGATTGCTCAAAAACGCGTAGCATCATAAAAAATTCAAAAAATGTTTAATAGTATTGTCTTTATTTATTTATTTGTCTTTATTCAAAAGCTTATCATCTTTTCTTTCAATTTCATGCTCAATCATACACAAAAACTCTCAAACAATGTACTTACCAATTTAAAATAAAATATAAATATCAATCTATTTCTGTCTATCAGCCATACTGGTTAAGCAAGGTGCTTTACAGATTGATACCAATTTTTGAACGAAAAAATATATTCGAACACACTGACGGCACATGGGCAATTATTTTGTTATCAAAATATTCTGTTAGAATGTTCTGACTCAGTTAAACGCTTGCATTTGAATTAGCCAATCAGATTTCGTGCACTGTATGGCAGCCATTTGTTTATCGGCTGTAAAAGGAATTTAAATACATGAGAATTTAAATCATGATTTTTTGGATGTGACAGTTTAATTATTTTGATAAAAGGTATTTATTTTTTAGTTTTGTTCATAAATAGGTCAAAACTAATGTAAATACATGCTGTCTTATGGTTTTTTCCTTCCGCCCGTTTTCTAGTGGAACATGGAACACGGGTTTTTGAGCAATTTCGATATGACATTGCTTTGCCCAGAAGCAAAAATATCTCAAAGCGACGTCATATTTATAGGACTACGCGCCGAACACCTATGTATGTTACATTTATCTGTTTATGTAATTTAACAGTTTGAATATGTTACGTTTATATTGTTCCTTGCTTGGGGCCTAATGAAAGATTGATATGATGTTCAAATGAGTTCTCTAGTTAAAGTAAGTCTTTGTTATTAATAATACAGAGAAGTGTTGTACGTCCGAAATACTTATATCCGAATTATTGCGAGTTCTTGTAAACAAAGAACAGTCTTTAAGTTTCACCAACAATGAACTTGACAATATGTTATTGAGATACATTAATCACATTTTTACTAAACTTTATGATTGAAAATGTAAAATAGCGATGATCAATCTCATTTTACTTACAGAAACTCTATCATGTTATCAAATTGTTCGCCTGTGCGCGGGTAAAAGAGCTAAAGGCCGTTATACGGTGTCCGATGCGAAATCATGGCTAGTTCCTGTCTGCACAGCGATCCCATGATATTAAGAGATGCATCAATTTTTAACAGAAGTTATAAAAAGTAGCAATATCTACAAAATTACTCTTAAAAACATTGTAAAATGAGAGCCACGTGACATTCTGATGTTATGTAGGGTTTTCCATATCATTTACATGATGACTTGATTTAATTCTACATCTACATTGTACATCTACATCATACTGCTTAACAATCAATTCTGATATTATGACTAGCAGACTGCCTTATATTAGAAGTAATCATTAAGTACAGACTGCAGGCTACCTAAATAATTGCCTTAACCCGCTCTTTACTCTAACTCACCGAACATTCGAACATATATGTTGATCCACAGGAACTTGAAATTCTATCACTATTAACGATAATATGCAAAATATACCCCCTATATGTTTTTTTTTATACTATATAGGGGGTATATTTGGATATTATAATTAATATTGGTTATTTGATAGAATTTCAAGTTCCTGTGGTTGATCATAACTATAGACAGAACATTCATCCCCATAAAAGTATCACATGTTTGATTAAAATACACAAAACAGTGTAATAAAATGTTTGTTTTGTTGATATTTAAATTACACCTGCTCTGTAGATGTGACAGCTAGGACTAGTTATAGTAGGGGAGAGAACAACATACGGGACAAAATGAAACAACACTTAAAGTGTCTCAATTACGTCACCTATATCGTCAACAATAATTAGAAAACAATCAAAGCGATTGGGTAATGCTACTGTTTTAAGTGCAAAGTCATGTAAGTGGAAATGAGTTTATTCAAGACAACTGTTTCTGGTGCAGAAATATGGTAAAGGGTACTCTCGGTCCTATACCAACTCGACCGTAACGGGACAAAACGGAATAGTGTCCCATGCTGCCCCAAATGCCTTAATTGTTACTTCGAGATGCATATATGCATATATAGCCAGGTTTAAGAAGCTAGTAAACTGTTGACATGCTTTGTTTCGTATAGGGTTGAAAGTGAAATGGTTACAGTAGCAGCTAGGGTATCTGTATTTAAACCGCTAGTTTCTTCTTAAGCACCATACATGTACCTCCAGATTCATGCCAATTTTCATGTACATAAAATGTAAAGTATTACATAAATCTTTTTACTTTTCTTAAAATCTTTTTTTTTTAAACATTTTTCGGTAATTTGATTCTTAAAAAAAATATTTTGACTCATTTGGAGGCATGCAGCTTTAACCTCTGACCCTGTAAGTTTTAACGTCGACATTGATGATATAATGGTATGAAGAAAAATGCAAAATGGGACTGTATGTACGTGTAACCTAAATATAAAAACAGATATACAATGTACATACATGCTTTTATATTAAATCAACAGATGATATATATTTTTCATTAACTATATAGATACTCGATGGTTCGTTGCAAGGATTCTCTTCTATATATATATGATGGTATCATGTGATTTTAGACATTTATAGCTAAATATTTTGGAATAATACACATGGATAGGTTATGTGTATTTCTTTTCAGTGGATTGATCATTTCAATGTCTGGTAAGATTTTGTTAAATTTAACAGTAACATTTGTTTTGCACACGAAGCTAATATATAAGTTTGATCTAAAGCCCACGAAGTGTCAAGTTTAAATTTTCAAAATGTTTCAGAATCTTCCCACGCCACCAGTGCATACCAAGATCTTCCGGTACAACTTTACTGTCTGATAATGGTCCGCACTGTTCGCGATTTAGCCAGTACATATTTCGAAAGTTTCCGTTAAAAATAATCGGAATGTGTTATCTAGACAGAAAGACGAAGAGAAGACACTTTCAGATATTAAGCATGTTAAGGGGTTATTCTGGGTGCCTTCTTGGTGCCCTGCTTGGGTGTGTCGGGGGGCCGCGTCCTGTGAACGTTGCCTTTGCCTTGTTGATCTTTATTCTTGTTTTTTTTATTCATTTAACTGCTTAACGTACGGGTTTGTATTCAATTATATTACCCAATATTAGCACACTGGATCATTATAATACATGTATATGGGGTTTGTTTTAAGTACACAACGCACATTGTCTATCTATTTGATTAAATTTGTTGATAACATTTGTCTTGGTGTGTTTAAATACATTTGATTGATTTTATTGAATTGTATGACATTTAATGTTAATTTATCAATTTGTAACTTGATATCTTTCAAAACTATATTGTACATTTAATTGCAATTTACTTCATTGATATGTTTTTCATGAAAATCCTGTAATCGTTACAGAAACAATTGAATAATATAATAAACTATTTAAAGTGTGTCCGAATTAGCAGGTGATGTTCTTTTTTGTACATGTTACGACTACTAGTATACACGATTTGTTACATGCAAGAAAGAAATTTTCAAATTTCTGTTTGTTTTTTTTTTTTTGTTTTGGGGGGGAATGGTGCCGAATAAAAGAACGCTTGTATTTTCTATTGCTGAACTGTTTTTGAAAGAAAATATCGACGAGTTGGTATAACGCGATAGTCGAATGTAAATGTTTTGTTATTTTCATATTTTCGTCAATGTTTTTCCATGCAGAGTCAAGAACAATCATTGTTATGCGGTCAACGTGCGGAGGAACGTACAGTGTACATGAGGACGATTATTTATATTTCCATTATCTGGGCGTACCATTGCCACCAGAATGTATGTTTAGGATTTCTGCAAGTGCTTCAAAGAGAGTGTGCTCTGAGTCTGAAAAGTTTGATGTTGATTGTGGTACACGGTTAGAATATTACCAAACCGGGTACAGTTCTTCTTATACACCGGATAAAGTAAGATGTTTTAGATAAATGATTTTTTGGGATACAAGATTATTATTATCAATGACATTACCACCTTTTCCGAAGATAATAAAATATACATTCTAACACTATCGGACTTTTTTCTATATAAACAAAGAAGGCCTGAAGCGTGCATTATTCTACAACAATGCACTCGCCGTTCTTATTATCTCCCTGTGTATTTTCACATTGAGGGCGCCATTTTGTTTAAAAACAAAACAATTTTTTGTCGAATTTTGTTGTGAAAACTATCTAGAATGAAAGAAAATGGTCTAACTAAGAAAATGAATCCGAACACCAATATCTTTAATTTAGTCGTTAACGCTGTAAAGACGTTTAAAGTGTTGTTTACGTGACGTCACAATGTAGCGCCAAACAGCACGTGCAAAACAATCAAATCAAGTAGGCTATTTTAATGTCGCAAACGAGTTAAGTTTTACATTTATTTCACTTTTGATAATTTGTATTTCGCTTGAAAAATTATTGAGTGAAATAAAATAAACAAACAAAGTTTTATCAACGTTTTCAAAATTCGTTATTCTCAAAATGTTTCTACACACGGAAGATTTATCGACAGTTTTTTTCAACCCACTGGAACAGCTTTTAAAGAACGTTTCTATTGGAAACTCTGAGGCAAAAACAAATTTAACCACCAAACATAAAGTCCAACATTATAATAATAATTATATTTTTTCTTGACGTGTTAGAATGGAAATAGATATTAATTCTTCGTGCATTATTGTACAATAATGCACGTTTTTCGTTCAAATGCTTTGTAATTAATCACTCCAGGCCTATCGGCCTTCGTTATTATATTACTACGCATTTGAACTCAAACCGTGCATTATTCTACAACAATGCACTCAGAATTGATATCTATTTCCTAAATAGACATAAAAATGTCTTTACATCAGCCCTGCAATTTATTCGTTCTCATTACCTGTTAATACAAATTCACGACACCTATCTATTGATATTATTGCTTATAATACCATTTCGAATGTGCCTCTCTCATTGCGATATTGTATCAATGTGTTGCAGTGGTATAGTTGTACAGACAAGCAAAGAAGTGATTTCTGTGCGGATACGTCGAAAACATTACATGTAGTGTTTAAAAACAACGCAACAAATACAACTTCCAGTGAAATAAAGCTACAGTTGTCAATTAAAGAAGATGGTATGATATTTTGTATTGTCAATTGAATACATCTTGCCTTTCTAATATTCCTCTTTTGCAGGACTACCAATAACTGAACAAAGCAAAGAAAATTTAATTTATAAAGAAACGTACATCGCATTTCTAAGATTTAATGATCACATTATATAGATTATAATATTATACTTTTATGAAAATTTCGAAATCTTATATACCATACGTAAGTTTAATAAAGGCACGTTATCATTTAAAACTATAATGTGTGAAATGATACCAACACACTTACAATGTAAGCTATGACAATAGCTTTACGCATGTACTCCAGGCACTTTCTGTTCCACTGACCTCTGTATCTAGAACACTAAAAACAAAATTTTCCAAATTTTAACTGGACAAATCAGAGAGTAAATGGAGAGTGTGAAATAAATACAACAAGGATTGTTGTGATTTTCAGAAGGAAAAACCTTGGGTGATGCAGCTATTTCTATAGTATATGTTATTATTGGTGTTATCATAGCGGTTGTTGTATTGGCAATCCTGACTACAGCCTTCTGCGTTTTCATATTTTGCCGTCGACGACGACGTCAGAGACATGCGGGGTCTGTCTATAGAGCCCCATTGCCTACCGTAGCTACCACAGCAACATCTGGTAATAATATTTAAACATATGTATAATATTTGAGTTATGTTTAGACTTTTAGTTAAATGGACATTTTAGTGATCATTTTGACCGTATTAGTTACTATTATGTTTTATAAATGGACATTTAAGTCGGCTATTTTCATACAATGTTATTCTTTTGTTGTTAGCCTAAAATATAAAACAATCTTTGTAAGTTATTCTGTTAAGATAAAAGGATTTATTATTCCTTGATAGATCAGCAACATTAACATTCTCTTATATAAGTATATCTTTTCAATTTTTATATCCGTAAAACATCGTTTTGCTATTCCCATTAGTGTTAGTATTTAAGGTGAATTTTGATATTTTTGACTGCTGAATTAAAACAAATTTTTGTCACTCTTTGATTTTTTCTTGTTTTCTTTCAGAATCGCCTTTGTAGCCGTTCTTTTGTCGGAAAAAAAGTGAATAATGTTGATGCATCCAACTGACTACAGAGGGACGAAATGATTTTAATATCTATAAGATGAAAACTCACATTTTCCATTTTGAACTTTAAACAGAAGTCAAATGACTGTGAAACATATCCATTTAAATAAATTTTAATTAGTCAAATGACATTGATTAGTTTTTAACAGATCAGAGTTCCATTAGGACACCACCCTTAAAAAGGCACTTTCACTTCGCTAAATTTACGTTATTTGTCTTTGTAATGAAAATTTAAGCAGTTAAAGCAACACAACAGCAGTTGTCAAGTGTTGTGCGGCAGCCTTAAAAAGTTGCCCGTACTTCACTTCAGTGTTGTTATGTTTTTCTAGTCTTTCGAGATCATTGAATCCAGCACTTTAAGTGTTGAGAATTTAGTACCGCCGGTGCTAGGGGACGTTAGGGATGTTGCACTCATTCATTATCCCTCATGTACAGACCCAATCAAACCGAGTCTGCAGTTTTCATGTAATTTTGCTGTTTTCTTAATGGTTCTGATGGATCACTTTATGCCCATTAATGTATATATATGAGTTTTCAAGTTGTGATGCTTTTTCAAATATGTACGTCGCATAAGGCTCCAGCTAAATATTTTGCTAATTATTACACAAAGTGAACTCCTTGGCAGTCTACGGTCAACTAAATGCACATCTCAATCTATACAATCATAAAATATTTATATAAACTAGGGTCATTCATTGACCATATAATCAAAAGTTTCTTACAGCAGTAGTCATAAAATGCTATATGCATTTGTGTTAATTTTCGATTACTGAACGTTGGTGGTCCTACTCTGGTGCCCGTTTGTGTCTAAATAATGCACAGAGAGGCACCTTAGGTCTTTCTCCACCAGTGAAACTGGAAACTCGCCATATGACCCATACTGTATTGGTACCAAAAGAAATCTCGAAAATAACATCAATCATATTTGATTATATAATAATGAATCCGCGCAGTTTATAAAACATTATTCGTACAGTATTTATTTATTTATCTATTAATTTATTATAAAAGTATCATCTATATATATTCTAAGTGGGACAACTCCACAAACCATATTACAGCAGTTTACTGTATTGTGCATTGAAGATTTGCCTGTCTTAGCTGCACGCATTTCATATGTTTATTGTCATTCCTTAAAAGGTAATATTTAAAAACATAACATCAATATATGTACAAGATAACAAGGATATGGCAAATCAATCATTGACAGTTGAGTGATCACTAAACATGGAAAAACAAAAAAACAAAACAAACAAGAACCAAGGCTGCGAAAGTTAAAAAGGGTTATTCAATGTTACACATTCGAAAATGATATACAAAAATGTGTCGTACCCACGACGAAGTTTCACAAATTGCACCAAGGGTTTGCAAAAATATATACATATTCACAGATAAAATTTGACCTTTTTAATGACCGCGTATATCAACCCTGGTACTAACGGATTAAGGGCCATTTTTCAAAATTTGCCAAAAATCTAGGTTGTTCAGTTGGAATTTTAGTGTGCTTTGAAACCTCAAATTGTTTGAGGAAATATTTATTATTCGACAAACATGAAACTGAGATGTGTTGCTTTATATTGGATATCTAGATACCATAATCTAACATGAACAGCAACAACGACATTTCATACATTTCATGCATACAGGTATTTTTGTGCTTCGATAAGAATTCCAAAATTAATAAAAGATATTTAATTGCTCTATACATATTTATACAAACATAACAAAACTCTTTACATAACTTTCAAATTACTAACTTTCAAAACAGAACAAGATTCTATTGACAGGACCTATACTTAAGTACTTAACGATTAAAGTATTATTTCATACAATTCATACAAGTAAAATACAGACAGGATATTCATTTTTTTCTCTCAATACAGGATAATTTTCATAGACTGACTAACGCCACTCATGAAATATGACAAATTTCATACCACAGAATTTTCTGATTATTATATACATTTTTTATCTTTTTTTTGACATTACAATTTCAAAGACATCCCCATTAAATTTATCGAAGGATAACAATTAAAGCATATTCTCATAAACTAGCTGTTATAACAAACTGCTGCGTAATTAACAACTATCTTACAAGTTCGTCAAAAATTATCATCCCGGCCAGAAAAGGTGATGTTACCGAATTATTCTTACGGACCACCTAAAAACTTCAACACATCGAAATAATCGGTACGGATCAATATATAGGTTGGGAAAATCGGTACTTTCATTTTACTTCGACACCTCGGGACAACTAGTAATCGAAGTTCATAGTAGTTCTACTGTATATACATATAATTTTCAACTATTTACATTTTTTTTATTTACAAAGACAAATTTTGTAAACATTTATTATGAGATGATTTTATGATATTTTGAACTTTTGCAGTTTTTTACTACGTTTACAAGAGTTTGTAACAGCACAAAACGAATTGCACCTTGAGACGCAGATTTGCCAGGGATATTTCATGTCTATCTTGTATATTGATAAGATTTTGCCTATTTGAGATATTTGAACAATGCTTTGTGTCATTTCACAGCAAACAAGGATAGTGTCAGAGGGACCAACTGCTACATCACGTGGTTCCTGTATCTGATCATATTTCACTACGACCTTCGTGTTTGTCTTGATATCATATATGTAGACAACGTTTTCATACCTATCTGTGAGAACAATCTTGTGTGCACTTTTTATATATGTGCAAGTACTTGCGCGTTCAATATATTTTTTGTTCGGGAAGTTGACATTGAAATCGTCCTCTTCTCCAGAAAATGATACGATGCGAACGTGCCGTACATCATCAAAAGTCCCTGCAACAAACTGGTCTTCATCTTTCAGACATATAGAGCGGTACTTTGTCTTCACCTGGCAAGTTCTATTCAATGATATCTTATTATTATCGCTTATTTTCAAAAAATCCATTTTATAAAATTCACCGCTTGTCACAACCACATCTTCATTAGAAACAGCAGCAAGGTCTCTAGGTTTGTAAGAAAACTGATATGAACCTACTTTCTCAAGGTTCTCATTGTAAACTAAGCATTTCTTATTATTACTATCCACGGCAACCAGTCTACCATCAGGTAGAAAATCTAATCCAGCATACAATGGTTCATTAGGTTCATCCTCATTTTGCTTCAAATCTATGGAAATAACTGGTGTAAGTTTCATTGGACTCGCAGTTTCTAAAGGTTCTAACTTCAAAGTAAGATGACCCGGCACATAGGTAGAAGTCGGCAGTAGGGACATATTCAATTTGTCATCGAATTCGAAAGAAATAAGCACGGTCTCTAAGTTCTGACATTCTGCATTGACTTTGGTGAAGAGATTTTTGGAATCTTCTTGCATTTTCTTTTCTACAATAAATTGCTGGACCGACGTACCATTTTTATAAACGTTATTAATGGTGTCAAGATTTTGTGTTGCGTCAGCTATATATCCCTCATTCCTTGATTGCTTCTTATTAAGTTTTTCAATAGTCTCTGTCTTAAAATCCTCAACTTTCTTTACAACAGAAGTTTCCAAATCTTCAAACATTTCAATAACTCTGTCTCGCATTTGCCTTATTGTTCCTGGTATTTCTTTAGCATCAAGTTGAACTTGCCCTATTGACGAGACAATGGTTTTAACAACATACTTTGCATTCTCTTTTACTTCTTGCCATTTTCCCTTTAAGCTTGAACCTTGAGAGGTAAATTTTCCGGCGATTTTCTGTACTTCTACAACACTGTGACATTTACGGTGATCAACAATAGCACAAGTACTGCAGCAAAGCTGGTCATCATCTTCACAGAAGAATTCTAGAAGTTTGTGATGCTGATCGCATTGATCTAATCCTTTCATATCAAACGTGCCTTGTTTTGTTTTTACTTCACTGACATTGACCAATTTGTGACTTTTCAAGATGGGAAGCATGTTATGTACATTTAAACAATCTGTACACTGGTATTCATTACAAGCCGAACAAAACTTATCTGCGACACTATATTTATCCTTATTTAAACATGGCTTGCACAATATTTCCTCGACGCGCCCAGGGACTGCATCATGCCCAGTATTTTCATTACCACTTTCCGCCATTTTGATAATTATGTATGCACTGTAACTAGTCAATACGTGTACACCTTTATAACGCTTTGTTTAAATAGATTAAACCTTTAAAAGAATGCGGATCATGCTCTTAACCTTAAACTATTTGACTGGTAATATCGATTTTAGTGTACTTTGCTCCCGTTGTAAAATGTATGCATTAATTTAATTTGATAACAATATATGTATATACATGTACATTAATTTTTAAAAGGAAAATGTCTAGTAGTTAAGGTTACTAATCTTCTGAAGATGAACTTACTGTTTCTGCCAAGAGAAGGAAATTAAACAAAGTTTTTGCATTTTTTTTTGTATACCGGTTAAATAAAAGTTATTATTTCATCTTGTCATGATGTGTCCATTAACAAAAAGGTGAAAAAATCTTGAGTGTCGGGTTGTAAAGCAATGTTTTTGCCCTTACCCGAAACAAATATGTTGTTCTTGCATATCAGTCTGGAGTTTCCGTTAGTTTTACACATGCCGGAAATTTCGTCTGGCATTGGGGCGGGGGTGTTTGAGTCGCGTGCTGTACAATGGCACGATTAGGATCACGTGATTTTACCGTTATGAATGAAGTTGTAATTTCATACGCTGTTGTAAGAAAATAGTCACATTTCCATAAAATTTTCTTTTTTATTAAGGTAAAGAGTTTAAAATATAATGGAATATGGTAGAATATGCAATATACAATATTGGCAAGCCTGGTTACCGCCCAATGGGCAGGTGCCATCGGGACGGATATTCCGATCTGAACAGCAGCATATATATTTGACAGATATTATTATTCTGCATAAAGGTTGCTTGCATAAAGATCATCTTTCGCTATATATCTCAATATCTCAATATACACATGTATTACATTTTCTCACTTCTCAATTTGATATATGGATGACGTTGAATGAGTTAATGTTCAGTACCGATTTTTTGTTAACAAGTTGAATAAATTTTTAAAGTGTTCTTGCACATCAAACATCTCACAACCTCTCCCCTGTATATGTAATCGATCTCCAAAATGTGAAAAAAGCTACAACGTTCAATAACTTCAATTAAATCTCCGGATTTCAGAAGAGTTGACTCAAATTTAATGTTTTCATTTGATCCAAGATGTGTAATATTGCGCTTATCAGACACTGCATGGAATGCTACTGGACCCTCTATGTTTGCAACAAAACGTTCCTTACTCCGTTTTAATTGTAGTATGTTCCACTATCCATTATTACCTGTTCTCTCAATAGATATAGGCATGTATTTAACCATTTGTTCACTAGATTTCTTGAATTCTAATGCCTCTATTTTCGTTTGTGTTTCATTTGCACAAATCACATAAATAATGATACATACACATTTAAGGAAGTCTTAAATTGACATTACAGTAGCTTAGTGGGAAAATTCTGTCACAAAGCGGAAAAATTCCCAACATGTACTGAGCACTTAATCATGATCATATTAAAATCATCATCCACATTCAATTTAGCAAATATGGTTTTGAATGGAATCTATTTATCTATATGTTTTCAACAGACTTACTAAAATGAAAAGATAATATTAAGAACTATAAGTAAAAATGTACAAATTTACCTTATTTTTTCGAGAGTTTCCATCCTTTGAATCAAAGTCATTGTTCCAGAGCCGGCATAACAATAGGAAAAATGTAACAATAGCGTCAGCAGAAAGGTGTTACATGTAATGGCGTTATTTAGTACCATTTCATTGCTTGCATTGAAGTGGAAAAGAAAACTTATCAATGCATTTAAAAGCACGAGCTTTATTTAATTCTATATGTCTGATAAAACAAACTAAATTTGGATAAGTATGAACTTACGTCGTGAACATTACGCCTATCACATTTTGTAATATGTCATGAAGCAAGTTTAAAAGAAAGAAATAATAAGATACTAAGAAAAATTAAATAAACAAAGAAATAAGTATCTTTATGTTTATACGAGTATCACATTTTAAAATTCTTCGTTATATTCCTTTTATCCAACAAGAAAATAAAGTGTAAATATTGCTCGTGTAAAGTATCACACGTTAGTTTGTAATTAAGATTTAGTGTTAATTAAACTAGATTGTTGTATCATTTTAGTTTTGTATATAATTGTGTAAATTGCTTAAAGAATATACAGAAAATGTTGACTTCTGAATATAACGTACAAAACTTTTTCTGGATTTGGCAAATTGGCAGCATAATTAGAGAGGGTTTACAGATCAGGCCATAATTAAGATTGTTATTGCTGTGGCACCAGTATAATCCGTTAATTTCTGTAACCTTCAGATGCACACTATCTGTCATACGGTGGTACACTGTTTAGTACATTATAACATGTAGTTTACTTTGTTAAGTAAGCTGCGGAAAGTAATTCTATTTCTGGTGCCATTTCAGAAATAGCTCTTCCGACGGACATTTTAAAAAATTATTCCAGCATTAAAAGTAAGAACTATGTGATAAGAATACATGTCAATATAACTAAAAAATTGTTTTCATTTAAATTATGATACATAAAGCACTACATCACACGCTTGTTTATATAAAGTATCGTCTGATAAAAAGAAAATCACCTTATTTATTTTAGACGGAAGCCATTAATGTTCCAATGCATTCAAGTGTTCCATTTTAAACATGAATATCGTCTCGGGGTTCTTCTTTACCGCATGTTCTGGCAAGATCCGAATCTTTTTTAGATAATTTATACAAAGCACGTGTTAAAATACGAGGGCTGTCCTGGAAGAACGCGTAATTGTGCTAAATTATTGTTATTCTAAGTATCTTATGGCTTTTGAATGATGAATATATTAAACAAATACGGTGGAAAAAAATTTAACAAAAGAACAAACATGTCACCAAAATCTCCCGGAACATACTAAGAGGTTTAGAGATTTTCACTTTTTGCAACACATTTACGCAATCTCTGAATCCATTTGTTCAAAATGTAAATATAGAAAGTATAATCATAGTCAATGACAGCGTTCTCAGTCAATTTGAAAGTTCATCCGATGATTCACGTTGATGGCCGCATAGCATATTCTTTATCTCAAGACCGATCCACTTTTTTATCGTCTTCTATAAGCTTCCTCTCATTCTTGAATCTTTTATGTCGTTTACACACTTTGAACGATTTTCAACACTTTGGTAAGGATGGACATATCATCCGGTGACTCTACTCATTCTCCCGTTTCACTTAACGTCATTGTTTTAGGAGTTTTTTGTTTGCAGCGCAGTTGAATTTAACCACACAAATAAACTAAAAACGTGTTTTCTGGGTGCTACGGGTATACGTTAGTGTGCTTCTATGGAGATCCATTTATCACAAAATTAATTTACTGTGATCAAGGATGCTCAATCATTAGATGTTGAAGTTTTTTGCCAATAACTGTTACTCATAGTAATGTCCGGACTAATTCTTGGAACTTCCAGGATAACTTTCGTATTGACAACATTGATACTCGGATGAAAGAAATTGACATTTTCTAATGCCTTAATTATCAGTAAAAAATGATGACGTCACATCATTTGACATGACGTCGACTTGATACTCACATTTTATATCGTATACATATAAGCCATTTATTGCATATTATTCATCAGATCTTTCTAGTATATCCTAGCAGAATACAAGTTAACATCTACGATAAGGTATCACCAAAGGCAAATAGGATAAAATATAAAAACGATATTTATTTGTTAACAATTTTAGTTCAGCTGTAATTTGACATTGGCCTCAAAAAATAAAAATAAATGCAATTTAAAATGTTTAGTATTGTTATAAGATTATCTATAGGCTGACAATTTTGTTTAAATATTTTGACGATACTCCCGTAAAACTTGTAAATCGTTCATCCCATAGATTTCCATCCGCTTGGAATGTATGTTTCACCCAACATCCATTTGTGTTGCCACAGAAACAGATCCATGTGTATCAATACATGTAGTTTTAGATTGCCCGCGACCATATGCTTTCGCGGGGGAAGCACCATTCTTTGGTATTTCGGCGTATATTATCGAACCAGCGGAAAGAACTGAGGTAGAAAAAAGATATATTCCGGCTTTTTGTGCAGTGAATGATCCATGTTGATTTTGGTATCCTCCGCCAGCGTTCAGTAAAATTGTCTCAATTTTTTTTGCTACTGAACGTTCTTTATTACTTTTGAGGTATTTTTTTCGCTTTGCCGGTCACCATCCTTATCCTTGATAGGCATTGATACGTTCTTGACCACTTGTTTGCTATATTTAGATGTCTTGGCTTCCATTGTCTTATTCTTTATTGTGTTTTATTTACGTACAAATGTAAGTCTCTTGCCTGATTGAAGATTGTTTTAGATATGCCTATGCGAGCTTGTAAAAGCATCTCTTCTGCACGATTATTTGTTAACAGTAGACGGTCAATTTCCCCTGACAATGTACTCGGACTATGATGCAGCTTTGGAAATATTTCGTTGTTTTCTTGCTGTGTACTGGAAAGTTTTGTTGCGTTTTTCATGAGGTTTTCAATAGTGCGTTCCATGACTTGCATTTTTTCCTCCTGGTCACCAAGTTGTTTAGTAAATCGCTCAATTACAATGGATTTTTCTTTGTCTAAAATATAAGCCATAAAATCGTCTATTAAAGATAAGTAAATAGTTTAGGTATGCACAACCGTTTTTTATGTTTAAACATATTTATTTTGGCTCGATTACGAAACAAGTTCTTGCAGCTTATAACAATCACTTTTGAGTGAACTTCCTACTCACATGAGTAGGACTCTAACTCATTGTCCCTGGGTTGAGAGGCAGACACCTTAACCACTAATCCACCGCTCCCCTCCACAGTTTCTCGTTCATAACAAATTATAACCTTCACTTAAGTTTATTGTATATAAAGTGTATACATTACCCGGAGTAAGTCGATTTAACCTTTTACCCTATGAGCATATTGCGAAAAAAGGCGGTTTTCATTGAAAAGCCTCCTGTAACAAGTTCAAACTGCTATGAAACTATGAAAATGCTTCAATACTGATGGCACTTGGCACAAATGTTCACTAGACCATAGCCTCTCTAACAGGATGCTCAATCGTAAATTTCCTGTTACCATGGCAACGGGGGACGTCTCAAAATTGCCAAAAATCATTATTTTCCATTGTTTTTTCCATCAAAACTGATTTCAAAGTGCTGCAACTTCTCAATGAATTGAGATAGAGTAAAGGGCTTTTCAGCGTCGGTTACAAGTTAACCTAAGATCAACCTGATGTCACATGTCCAAAATTTTCTTGGCGATGAGGGGGACTACCGCCACCCTTCAACCCCCCCCCCCAACAGAAGGGGGCACATCCCCCTTCTGGCACCCCCCTGGTGTAACATTTTGATGGGGGCGGCGCCGAAGAAGTGGTCACTTTTTTAACAACATTTCTCAAACGAAAAACAGTGTTTGTGGCCTAAATAGGGCATTTATTTACTGTTTGAAGCCTCAAAAAAGGGGGGACAAAAAGCCGTCAAAACACGTCTATATGAGGGAAAAGGTTAACAAAAAAAGATGAAAAACCTTGGAATTATCCAAAAACTACATTTTCCATGTAAGCTCGTGCCCTTACACCTAATTATGGTGAAAAGCTGTTGTTTTTTTGACATTTTTTATTGTTTTAATTAACCTTTTACCCCATGAGCATATTGCGAAAAATGGCCGTTTTCATTGAAAAGCCTCCTGTATCAAGTTCAAACTGCTATGAAACTATGAAAAATGTAAAGTCAAGTAACATTTTTCCTGTGACTTTCATAAAGAATAGGAAAAATGTTACTTGACTTTTCTAAGATAGGTTTTTTATAAATAGTCATGTACACTAGCTTGTGGAATTGCTGATTTATAATTAGGTGATATATGAATAATATACTTGAAGAATACACTTTGTTGAAACATAAATTTACTATAAAATTTATAGAACGATTTCTTTGTTCCTTCTCAACTTTTGACGTGGATATTCAAATTGTTTTGGCTGACCATACCTCGAATTCTTCACTGAAAACACTTGGCAACAACATTAACATTAGTCCCTGACACATTGAACGATATTGACCGACTATCAATTTACGTCTTGATATTTCCTAGATTTAATGATGGACATAGCTAGCTAAACAATGTGACTTAGTCAAGTCTGTCCAATTTGCATGGTAAGGATTCATTAGTCCTCATACATATATGTTTGTTAAATTAATACTTAATATGCACAGTATCCTCATTATTTTTCTGTTGAGTTCGCCTGGGAGCACTAAGTATTGTACAAAGCATGAATGAGAGAGAACGTTTTTATTCGGAAACCTGGCAAAAACACGAATTAATATCAGTAACAAGTGTACAGCGACATTAGGGATCACTATCATTTCAGGAATGTTAAGAAATGAAGGCATTGGAACAGTTTTATCTTATTTCAATTGTTGATTAAAAAATGACCTAAACGACCCTGAGCAGCTTTTATATCAAGACTAGTTCATTACAAATTATTTAGGTAAAAGCAAGATAAACACTTGAATATGTTTTACATTCTGGACATATTTAATTGATTTACTGACTTGTCGGGTTCCATAGTGGTGACGTTGGCTGACCACCATTTTGTTTTGTCCAAAACAGATTTTATCAGTGTATTATAGGTACGCTGGGAAAACGACTTTAAAATTTTGAATTTTTTTAGACATTTTTTTTGTTTTAAGATGATAATTGAAACATTATAAAAAAGATAAAAATAGAAATATTCAATGTATTTTATTATCAATAGTTAGATATTTAACAATGTGAAGAAAAGCAATTGATTAAAAATAAACCATAAATCGATGCAAAAAAAACTAAGGTATATACATTCAATGTTATTTTAGTGCACATAATAAATAAGAAAAGAACAAAATGAAAATACTAGTACGGCATTTTTACACATGAAAAAAAAAGCCGCTGACTTCACGAAAAGTTAAAAAACTTTTTACAAATAGAATAGCAAACGTTTTTTCTTTAGTTCACTATTGATATTTTAAGATGATTAGAAGCAAACAAATAACGAAAAAACAACAACTACATCTATACTGGCCTCAGCTAGATTGCCAAATTATAAAGAACATTTAAAATGTACAAGGTTTTTACAATTTACACGTTGTTTTTTTATAGGATTGAAAGTGAAATGTACTACAGTTGCAGCTAGGGTACTTGGATTCAACCTGCCAGTTTCGTCTTAAGCAGCATACCTCCAGATCCATGCTAATTTCCACCATATTGTCAAGTTAACAAAGAAAGTAATTTTCACATTGCAAATGACATTTACAATCCATGTAAATTTTTCTTTAAATATATAGAAAAGATGTCAAAATATACAACCCTTTTTCTAAGTTAGGCACGCAGTAGTAATATGGTAATAATTTCTGCAAAATCAGTCATAAATTGTACATAAACTGTAAAGTATTACATGAATCTTTCTTTTTTTCTTAAAATCTATTTTTTACATTTTCCGGAAATTTGATTTTTTAAAACCATTTAATGGCACAGCTTTAACCTCTAATAAGAGACCCTATAAGTTTTAATGTCGACATTGATGATGGGATGAAGAAAAATGCAAAATGGAACTGTATGTGTAACCTTAATATAGAAATAGATATACACACATGCTTTTATATTAAATCATCAGATGATATATATATATATTTTTAATTAACTATGTAGATACTGAATGGTTCGTTTCAAAGTTGTTATAGTTTTACCCTTTGGCAAGGATTCTCTTCTATATATTTGATGTTATTATGCGATTTTGAACATTTACAGCTAAACTATTTTGGAATTATACACACAAGTAAGTTGTAAATGGGTAGATTATTTCTTTTCAGTGGAATGACCATTTCAATGTCTGTAAAATTTTGTTTAATTTAACTGTAACATTTGTTACACGAAATTAATTAACTTGATCTATAGTTTAAATTTTCAGTATGCTTCAGAATCTACTCACGCGACCAGTGCATACCAAGATAAGCAGGTACAACACTACTGTTTGATACGAAAGACCGGTAGGGTCATTTCAACTTAATTAATTCCTGACATCATCTTCAAGAATTCACATTTTTAACTTCGTGAATTCACGTTTTCAACATACGGAATTCACGAATTCACGATTTCAGCTTCATGAATTCACGATTTCAACTTCACGAATTCACGATTTCAACTTCATGAATTCACGATTTCAACTTCATGAATTCACGATTCGACGTGAGGGATGTTGGACTCATTCACTATCCCTCATGTACAGACTCAATCAAACCGAGTCTGCACTTTTCATGTAATTTTAATGTTTTTAACGCTTCCGATGGATCACTTTTTCAGATCTTTATGCCTTTATGATCTTTAAGAATGTATATATTAGTTTTCAAGTAGTGATGCTTTGTCAAATATGTACGTCGTATTAGGCTCCACCTAAATAGTTTGCTAATTGTTACGCAAAGTGAACTCCTTGGCAGACTACGGTCAAATTAATGCAAGTATCAATCTATACAATCTTAAAATATTTACATGTATAAAGTAATGCCATTCACTGACCATTTAACCAAACGTTTCTTACAGCAGTAGTCATAAAATGCTATATGCACTTGTGTTCATTTTCGATTACTGAACGTTGGTGGTTCTACTCTGATGTTTGTGTCTGAAATAATGCACAGAGAGGCACCTGAGGTCTCTCCCCACCAGTTAAATTGGAAAGTCGCCATATGACCCATACTGTGTTGTTGAGTACAAAGTAAAACCCAACCAAAAGAAATCTCGAAAATAACTTTACTTCAATCATATTTGATAACATGCATACTATAATGAATCCACGCAGTTCATAAAACATTGTTCGTACAATATAGTATTTATTAATTATTAAAGTATCATCTATACATTATACATATACTCGTATATATATTTAAAACATAAAATACATGAATTGTAAGACTGTTTATTTCTGAGGGGGGGGGGGGGGGGGGGGGCAATTCCACAAACCTTATCACAGCAGTTTTGGAGATTTGTCTCCCTAAAGTACACACATTTCATATCCTCATTGTTTGTTATATTTAAAAAACATAACATCAATATATTGTACAAGATAACAATGATATGGCGAATCAATCAGTCAGTAAACATAGAAAAACAACAAAAACAAACAAGAACAAAGGCTGCGAATTTTAAAAAGGGTTATTAATTTAATGTTACATATTCGAAAATGATATAGAAAAAAGTGTTGTTTTACAACAGCAGTACCCCCGACGAAGTTTCAAAAATTACACAAAGGGTTTGCAAATATATAAACATATTCACAATGAATACATAAATCTAACACCTTACATGCTACTTTTGAATATGCAGATAAAAATTGACCATTTTAATGACCGCGTATCAACCCTGGTACTAGCGAATAAAGGGCCATTTTTCAAAATGTACAAAAATCAAGGTTGTTCAGTTGGAATTTTAGTGCTATTTATGCCTCACTTTCCTTGTGGAAACTATTCGACAAACTATGTATTTTCAATTATAATAATAATTATAATAATAATGAAATTAATAATAATGATAATAATAAAAAGAAAACAAAAACATATACATTCAAACATAATAAAATTATATACAGAACTTCCCAAAAACTAACTTTCAAAACAAAACAAAAATCGGCCAGGATCTATAATTATATATTTATATACACAGCGATTAAAGTATTGTTTAAAGTGTTATATAGATAATATGATATGTAGATATTAGTTTATAAATTAAACTTCAAAAATGTATTGAAGAATTTGAAGCAGCTTTGCTTTTAAATAATCTTTCTAAGAGAGGCAAATATGCATATTGTAGTTTCGTGGCTTAGTTTCGTTGTCTCCCTCAAGTCATAAATGTCATGAAAATAAACATACTTATGTTTTCTTTCATTCTATTTAATCAGTCATAAATAAAGTAACTCCTAATCAATATCCTTCATGGATAATAGATAAATAAGCACGACAATGAAGGAGTGGCTACACCAGGTTCACTTTAATTCATTATTTCATGAATATACATTCATACATTATAGACGACACTCAGAACAAAATCACTTTAAACTAGTGAGAAGTGATCAGCACATGGTCATTTAAAAGTCCGATGTCGTCGATCCGAACATTCAAAAATTGTGGTTCCGTTCTGTATGGCACACACAAATAAAAAAAAGAATATTCTCAAAAAGTCTGTAACTCACCCAAACTTAGCATTCTTCTTTGCAATAGTAATCAAATGACAACAAAAATCATAAAATAGTAAAGACCAATGATAAAATAAATTACATTAAACCATTCATTGACATAATAAGGCCTAATTGAGGATGAATGACATAAATTGGGAATATTCGAAAGAAATTATAAGAAGACAACAACATCAAGAACAAAAGAAAACAAAAAGTATTATCTTTTCTGCATTTTTTTTCATAAAAAGGAAGAACAACAACATTATGGGAATTAATTTGACAATAAAATAGCAAAAATATATCCGAAAATTCAGATAACATAACTGTGAAATAGTTATAGGGAATCAACTGCTTAGACATCACTTAAATGTAAAAACTAGTTATACGTTTGTTTGATTGTTTGTTTCATTGGGTTTTACCTCACACCGACACAGGATAGGTGATATGGCAACGTTCCCGCTTTACTGGTAGAGGAAGACCTCAGGTGTCCTTCCGTGCATTATTTCAGGTACGAACGGGCACCTGAGTAAAACCACCGACGTTCCGTAAGGTAGCTGGATAGATTCCTCACATGAAAGAATCTAAAGTCCTTGTCGAGATTCGAACCCACAGCAGTGAGGGGCAGACGTAAAGTATGAAATGCAAACAGAGAAAATTTTGATGTTTTTAAAACCATGGATATCATAACATTTCTTTAAATGAATGGAAAAACAAGAAGGAGAAGAATTTCAAAAGACACTATCCTGCTTTTTTAGAATATTTGAAATGCTTTGTGTACAATGTAAATTAAAATTATAAATTGAAACAGTTATGAATATATTCTGAGGTATAAAATATGCTTAAACTAACAACAAAAACAACGCTATGATGTAAACATCAATGCACTGTCTCTGTAATATGCAATGCTTTAATTTAAGCTAGTACAACACAACAATGAAAAACTCAATGGCGAAAGGTATCAAGTATTCACATATAATTTCCAACTTTTTGTATTTTTTCTGTTTACAACTGCAAATTTTGCGACTTTGGTTATTATGATTTGACATTACTTAACTTTGAATTTTTGCAGTTTTCGATCACCTTTTAAAGAATTTGTAATAGCAACAAACGAGTAAGATCGCGAGACACAGATTTGCCAGGGCGATTCCATACCTATCTTGTGCGATGATAAGATTTGGCCTGTTAGAGATATTTGAACAATGCCAGGTGTCCCTTCACAGCAAACCAAGATAGTGTCAGAAGGACCAGTCGCTACACCACATGGTCTCTGTATCTGATCATCCTTCACTTCGACTCTCGTGTTTGTCTTGATATCATATATGTTCACAGTATTTTCATATCTTTCTGTAATAATAATCTTGTTGCAAGTTTCTATAAACGTACAAGCACTTGCGTTTATAGAAAACATTTTGTTCGGAAAGGTAACATTTAAGTCTTTTTCTTCACCCGAAAAAGATACAATGCGAACATGCCTCAGATCTTTCAAAGTTCCTGCAATAAAGTGATTCTTGTCTTTTAGACATATAGAGTAATACATTGTGTTCACTTTACAAGTTTTGTCTAAAGTTATTTCATTTTCGTCACTTACTTTCAAAAAATCTATTTTGTAACAATCACCGCTTGTTACTGCCACAATATCTTCAGATATAGCAACAACATCCTTAGGATGATACGATAACTGATATGATCCTACTTTTTCAAGCTTCTCATTGTACACTAAGCATTTCTTGTTTTTATTATCCACGGCAACCAGTCTACCATCGAGTAGAAAATCTATTCCTGTACACAATGGTTTCTCAGCTTCATCCTCATTTTGCTTCAAATCTATGGAAATGACTGGCGTAAGCTTCATTTTTTTAGCTTCTAACTTCAAGGTGAGTTTACCTGGTACATAACCAGAAAGCGGCAGTAGTGACACATTCAATGTTTCATCAAATTCGAAAGAAATAATCACCGTTTCTAAGTTCTGACACTCTGCATTGACTTTGGTGACGAGATTTTTGGCATCTTCCTGCATTTTCTTTTCTACAATAAATTGCTGGACAGACGTTCCATTTTTATACACGTTTTTAATGATTTCAAGGTTTTGTGTTGCGTCAACTACGTATCCCTCATTCTTTGTTTGCTTCTTATCAAATTCTGCAATAGTCTCTGTCTTAAAATCCTCAACTTTCTCAACAACAGAAGCCTCCAAATCTTCAAACATTTCAATAACTCTGTCTCGCATTTGCCTTATCGTTCCGGGTATTTCTTTAGCATCAAGTTGAACTTGTTCTTTTGACGAGATAATCGATTTTACAAGATACTCAGCATTCTCTTTTACTTCTTGCCATTTTCCCTTTAAGCTTGAACCTTGAGAGGTAAATTTTCCGGCGATTTTCTGTACTTCTACAACACTGTGACATTTACGGTGATCAACAATAGCACAAGTACTGCAGCAGAGCTGGTCATCATCTTCACAGAAGAATTCCAAAAGTTTGTGATGCTGATTGCATTGATCTAATCCTTTCATATCAAACATGCATTGTTTCGCTTTTATTTCCTTAGTGTTCACTAATTTGTGACTTTTCAAGATGGGAAGTATGGAATGTACATTTGAACAATCTGTACACTGATATTCATTGCAAGTTGAACAAAATTTATCTGCTACAATATGTTTATCCTTATTTAAACATGGCTGGCACAATATTTCCTCTACGCGCCCAGGGACTGAATCATGCCCTGTATTTTCATTACCACTGTCCGCCATTTTGTTAAGTATATAAAACTAGTCAATACGTGAACACCACCTTCACAACGCTATGTTTACATAGATTAAACCTTTAAAAGAATGCGGAAGTGAATTAAGCAACACTATGGCATGTTAAACGTTGCAATATTCAATAAATTTAATTTTTGGTCTATATCCAATATTTATATTGTATAACTCTAATTTTATATGCTATACTCTATCCTACTAAACTATTTGTTCATCAAAAACTATTTGTGTGCTATAATTATCTATATATATGTTCTATATTTGAAAATATATATTGTATAATTTAAAATATTTATTGGATACAGTACTGAAAAATATTAATTCGATAATTTGAATCATGGGATAGAACATATTATGCCCTGCCTATAAAGTAAGCACGAATTTCTGATAAAGGGTTATCATCCTGATAGACTGTAGTGTAATGGAAATGACCAGTGTCCCTGTGAATGTCACCTGTAAATAGTGCATATGCTTAATCCTCCTTATAAATATATATATGTATGTCTAAAAATGGAAAAAGATTTTAAAGTCTTCAGGACATACGAGGGATGATCAAAAATAAACCGGACTGGAGCTGCCAATTGAAGAATTTTTAAACTATCACTTATTGTTACAGGCGCTTTATTAAGCGTATATTTTACAATATGATAGAATTAGATTTCAAAATACGTCGAAACGTCACGAGCCATATTTGACGTTGTCAGAAAAAAAATGAATTCATTTAAACCACATTTATCGTCGGAACGTCATGAAAATTCGATCAATAAGAAAATGTGTCAATAGTCAGTCGAGAAACTGTGTAAAACATAGAAAGGGATAATTGAAAAAGGGAAAAGGTTAAGGTAGCCACAGCACAGTTTTTGATTGAAATAAATGATTAAGAAAGGGTGATTGAGAAATTGAAAAAAAAGAAAAATAAGGGGGAGGCAGAAAAAAGAAATTTTCAAGGACGTTTGTGGCGTCAATCGCCGATAGACACGTTGAAAAGTGGCAGATGATTGATTGCGATTATAAACGATGTTCGACAGTAGCTACGGGACTGTGCAATCAACTCTAAGTAAGGAATTAAAAATGATAAATAGTAATGCAATTATTATGACACTGGCCATAGCTTTTGCAGAAGCGGTTGGTTCATCGCAGTGGCGATGGAGATTGCGCCGCAAAAGCGGTGGTTAAAATATGGTCGTTTGCTGCTGTCGGTAAGTTTATGACTATATAAATTTTATTTTATGTTTTAATGTTTTACCGGAAACACCTAATGAGACGGGAGCCCACATATGTACGTTTTCAACTTATTACACACACACGGTGCAATTCATTGCCATTTTTGCTAACACTTATGTACAGTTTGACTTGGGGGCGCAACTTTTGCCTATTTTAGGTTAAAACAGGTACAATTGTGTGCAAAACGGCCCCTAATTGCACCAGCATTACATCATATGTATAATATTTGCACCAAAACAACCATAATTTGGCATTTTTAAAAATTGTTATTGCCTTTTTATAATTACAACGCAGACGGCGGTGGATTCGATTGCAACGCAGTGCGGTGGTCCCGATACCATTAATGTCTATTGTGAGGGTTTAACTTGACATAACGCATTTTTCAATTCTGAACAACCCTTTTCTTACGTTGACATCAGAGAAACGCTTCTTTTAGTGTTTAAAACAATATGATAATATATTATAAGAATCTGACACTTGCTGCCGGTACTTACCGGAATGCCTAGCTCGAGGTTTACTGTTTAATACGGCGGTAACGAGGCTCTGCCAAGTTGCCGCTAAACAGTTACCCGAGAGCAAGATATTCCCGGCTGTACTGACAGCCGGTGTTTGATTCTTTTTTCTTGCATATTACATATCAATTATTTTCAGAACAGAAATCACGAAAACTGATATTCTCATAACATATGATATTACCACTTTATTCATAATGGTAAAATGACGTCTTCCTGAGAACGAGCGCGAAACTTGTCTTACATTAGGATGTTAAGAGAGGTTTTTCTAGTATCGGTGTAAACGGTAGATAATCCTGTCTGATATGCAAGAAACAAACTTTTATATAACTTTATATACACGGATGCTGTCAATTCATGAAGAAATCATTTTTTTCTATAAAAAAGATGCTTGCTGTATTATAATGATATGGTTATATGGCAATATATAAACGGTTGCAACAAAACCTTAGCTTAGCAGTTCGGTATAACCTATAAAAAACCGGTTATATAACCTGTCAAAAATCTGTTCAACTAATATTTAATTCTGCACTATTATCCAATGGAAATTGACGTAACAAACATGCAGTATTATAAAGACATATAGGCAAAATTAAAGATGTTCGTCATATATTCTTAAAACGTGGCATGATGTTAGAATATGAGAAACATTTTAAGCCAAAAAACTTTGGGGTCACCTATCTCATTTTCTGCACATGAATATCATTTTTTTTTTACCTATTTTGGGTAATCTCAGGGTCAGATAACTTATACGTACGTCTGAAAAATCATTTTTCCTTTTGTAATGTTTTTCAGTATATTTTCAACAACAAAAAAATCCATGAAATATATCTCTTACCCTTTTCAATACGTGTTTCACAGCTGATCCACTGCCTGTATATATATATATATATATATATATATATATATATAATATATATAATATATATATATTATATATATATGTATATATATATATTATATATATATATATATATATATAAGAGTTACTAAGTCGTGGCTACGAGATAGATGAGTCGTGGCCACGAGATACTATGTCGTGGCCACGAGTTACTAAGCCGTGGCCACGAGACAGCTAAGTCGTGGCCACGAGATACCATGTTGTGGCCACGAGTTACTTAGTCGTGGGAAGGAGATAGCTAATTCGTGGCCACGAGATACTATGTCGTGGCCACGAGTTACTTAGTCGTGGTCACGAGACAGCTAAGTCGTGGCCACGAGATAAATAACCAATCAGATTACATCATTTATGTGAATTTCCCTAATTAACTAGACATGTGCTATAGTACAAGGATGCCCTTTCTTCACCAACCTGTAAAAGTGTTATTTATACATCTTATTGGCTGGTCAATAATTTTATATTTAGCGTCACTGTGACACAATGACCTTGAAATTATTAGATGTCATCTACTGATCAGGTGCAATGATTTTCCGGGTTACATTAACCATAGCTTATCCATTCTAAATTATTCATCAGACAAGGATTTTACCTTATAGGCAATTTATGGTATTTATCCATGGGCAATGTCCCTTACAAATAAAATAAACAAGGACTTATTACTTCTCATGTTATCGTATAAACAAGGTTAACAGGCCGTAGTACGTATAAACTGACCAATTCGATCACAAACTTGCCAAACAAAGAGCTATAGTCAAAATTAATGTCTGATGGGCATTGTAAGGTGACTGTCTAATATGATCTTAAGTAAAGACAAGTTCGAAGTGAATATCTTCAGTATTTTCAAAGATAAATGTTGCATGTAAAAGTAAGTTGTTAAGTTTAAAAAGTTCATAATATATATGGTGTATTCTGATTGGTTAATTATCTCGTGGCCACGACTTAGCTATCTCGTTCCCACGACTCAGTAACTCGTGGCCACGACATAGTAACTCGTGGCCGAGACTTAGCTATCTCGTGGCCACGCCTTAGTAACTCGTGGCCACGACATAGTAGCTCGTGACCACGACTTAGCTATATCGTGGCAACGACATAGTATCTCGTGGCCACGACTTAGTAACTCGTGGCCACGACTTAGCTTTCTCGTGGCCACGACTTAGTATCTCGTGGCCACAACATAATAACTCGTGGCCACGACTTAGCTATCCCTTTCCCCCATGAGCATATTGTGAAAAATGGCCGTTTTCACTGAAAAGCCTCCTGTTACAAGTTCAAACTGCTATGAAACTATGAAAAATGCTTCAATACTAATCAAACTTGGCACAAATGTTGACTGGACGATTGCCTTTGTAACGACATGATCAGTCTCAAATTTCCTGTTACCATGGCAACGAGGGGACATCTCAAAATTGCCAAAATTCACTATTTTGCCTCGATTTTTTCCATCAAAATTTATTTCAAAGGGCTGCAACTTCTCAAGGGATTGAGATAGAGTCAAAGGCTTTTCAGCGTTATTTAAACGTTACATTATGATCGACCTGGGGTCATTTTTAGCCTCTCACAAGTCCAAAATTTTCTTGGCGATGAGGGGGACTCCGCCCCCCTTCAAACCCCCCTAACAGAAGGGGGCACATCCCCCTTCTGGCAACCCCCTGATGTATCTTTTGGATGGGGGGCGGCGCCGAAAAAGTGCTCAATTTTTTTAGCAACATTTCTCAAACGAAAACTTATGTTTGGGGCCCAAATAGGACATTTTTTCACTATTTGAGGCCCAAAAAAGGGGGGGGTTCGAAAGTGCGTTGTTTCGCGTATATATGTGGTAAAGGGCTATCTCGTGGCCACGACTTAGTAACTCGTGGCCACGACATAGTAACTCATGGCCACGACTTAGCTATCTCGTGGCCACGACTTAGTAACTTGTGGTCACGACATAGTATCTCGTGGCCACGAGATAAATAAAAACACACACATGTCACCTTTGTGCCACCGTGTGTTTTCATTAACAAGAAGGTAAAAAAAATATTCTGAGTGTAGGGTTGTAAAGCAATGTACTTGGCCTTATCCGAAAAAGATATGTTGTTTTTGCATATCAGTCTGGCGTTTCCGTTAGTTTTACCCATGCCGGAAATTTCGTCGGGCATTGGGGTGAGGTGCCAGATGAGTCACGTGCTGTACAATGGCACGCTTAGGATGACGTGATTTTACCGTTATGAATGGAGTTGTAATTTCATACGCTGTTGTAAAAAAAAGTCACATTTCCATGGAAAATTGTTTTATTAAGGTAAAAAATTTGAAATATAATGGAATATGGTAGAATATGCAATAAAGAATATTGACAAGCCTCGTAACCGCCCAATGAGCTGGTCCCCTCGGGACGGATATTCCGATCTGAACCGCAGCATTTGACAGACATTATTAATATTCTGCATAATAGACCCGTTAACGAGGTTGCATAAAGAACATCTTTCGCTAAAAATCTCAATAACTCCATATATTACACTTTTCTCACTTCTCAATTAAGTATATAGAGGACGTTGTATGAGTTTATGTTCAGTACCGAATTTTTTTATTAAGAAGAATAAAGTTTTTTTATATATCAAACATCTCTCAACCTCACCCCTGTATAACAACTTGCGTCTTTTATAAATGAATGGCTCGGCCATATCGCCATTATGAATGAAGTCAAATGATACTTTTAGCAAACGTGTAATTTCGCCATTTTTCTAGAACTAAACGAAATATACAAGAAAAAGAATCACTGTCGCACTGTCGTTACAAGCGGGTTCTAAATTTACATCTGTTTTGATATAATCTATCGCCAAAATGTGAAAAACAGCAACCTTCTATTAAATCTAATGTTTTTATGGGTTGGATTTGTAAAACATGCTCAAACAGGTAATTGTGTATTTAAGTAAGCACTGGCTAGAATGACGCCAACGAATGAATGCTAATATGACGAATGTAGCTAAATACAATATATGCCTCCAAGGAACGAATAAACATATGACCGAATTTGATATCTATTTTAACCCCATATCCGAAACAATAATTTATAAACATTGTCGTCAGTATACCTGTAGATTGTAGCTTACACTTATATACCGGGTTTT
>NW_026856960.1:0-81525 GCF_026571515.1 Ruditapes philippinarum | reverse complement strand
TTTTTTCTATTTTTAGAAATTGCGTCATTTTTTTTCTATTTTTAGAAATTGCATCATTTTTTTCTATTTTTAGAAATTGCGTCATTGTTGCTATTTTTAGAAATTGCGTCATTTTTTTCTATTTTTAGAAATTGCGTCATTTTTTTATTTTTAGAAATTGCGTCATATTTTTTTCTATTTTTAGAAATTGCATCATTTTTTTCTATATTTAGAAATTGCGTCATTGTTGCTATTTTTAGAATTTGTTGCTATTTTTAGAAATTGCGTCATTTTTTCTATTTTTAGAAATTGCGTCATTGTTGCTAATTTTTAGAAATTGTTGCTATTTTTAGAAATTGCGTCATTTTTTCTATTTTTAGAAATTGCGTCATTGTTGCTATTTTTAGAAATTGTTGCTATTTTTAGAAATTGCGTCATTGTTGCTATTTTTAGAAATTGCGTCATTTTTTTCTATTTTTAGAAATTGCGTCATATTGCTATTTTTAGAAATTGCGTCATTGTTGCTATTTTTAGAAATTGTGTCACTTTTCTATTTTTAGAAATTGCGTCATTTTTTTCTATTTTTAGAAATTGCATCATTTTTTTCTATTTTTAGAAATTGCGTCATTGTTGTTATTTTTAGATTTTGTTGCTATTTTTAGAAATTGCGTCATTTTTTCTATTTTTAGAAATTGCGTCATTGTTGCTATTTTTAGAATTTGTTGCTATTTTTAGAAATTGCGTCATTTTTTCTATTTTTAGAAATGCGTCATTGTTGCTATTTATAGAAATTGCGTCATTGTTGCTATTTTTAGAAATTGCGTCATTGTTGCTATTTTTAGAAATTGATGCTATTTTTAGAAATTTCGTCATTTTTTCTATTTTTAGAAATTGCATCATTGTTGCTATTTTTAGAAATTGCGTCATTTTTGCTATTTTTAGAAATTGTGTCACTTTTTTATTTTTAGAAATTATGTCATTTTTTTGTATTTTTAGAAATTGCGTCATTTTTTTTCTATTTTTAGAAATTGCGTCATGTTGCTATTTTAAGAAATTGCGTACTGTTGCTATTTTTAGAAATATGCTTAATGTTTCTATTCATATATATACAAAATATATTAAGAAAACTAATGTGACAAGACAGACCAACTAAATTTATAAAAAGGAAACGTTAATATATGTTCAAACCTTTCTATGTTTGCGTTTAGAAAAAGTAAAAAGTCGAGCGTTGCCCCCGCCCGGCGGTGGCTCTTGTTTTTTCTATTTTTAGAAATTGCGTCATTGTTGCTATTTTTAGAAATTGCGTCATTTTTTTGTATTTTTAGAAATTGCATCATTTTTTTCTATTTTTAGAAATTGTGTCATTGTTGCTATTTTTAGAAATTGCGTCATTTTTGTTCTATTTTTAGAAATTTCGTCATTTTTTCTATTTTTAGAAATTGCATCATTGTTTCTATTTTTAGTAATTGCGTCATTTTTTTCTATTTTTAGAAATTGCGTCATTTTTTTCTATTTTTAGAAATTGCATCATTGTTTTTCTATTTTTAGAAATTGCGTCATTTTTTTTCTATTTTTAGAAATTGCTTCATTTTTTTTCTATTTTTAGAAATTGCGTCATTTTTTTTTCTATTTTTAGAAATTGCGTCATTGTTTCTATTTTTAGAAATTGCGTCATTTTTTTCTATTTTTAGAAATTGCGTCATTTTTTCTATTTTTAGAAATTGCGTCATTGTTTCTATTTTTAGAAATTGCGTCATTGTTGCTATTTTTAGAAATTGTGTCATTTTTGTTCTATTTTTAGAAATTGTGTCATTTTTTCTATTTTTAGAAATTGCGTCATTGTTGCTATTTTTAGTAATTGCGTCATTTTTTTCTATTTTTAGAAATTGCGTCATTTTTTTTCTATTTTTAGAAATTGCGTCATTGTTGCTATTTTTAGTAATTGCGTCATTTTTTTCTATTTTTAGAAATTGCGTCATTGTTTCTATTTTTAGAAATTTCGTCATTTTTTTTCTATTTTTAGAAATTGCGTCATTGTTTCTATTTTTAGAAATTGCGTCATTTTTTTCTATTTTTAGAAATTGCGTCATTTTTTCTATTTTTAGAAATTGCGTCATTGTTGCTATTTTTAGAAATTGCGTACTGTTGCTATTTTTAGAAATATGCTTAATGTTTCTATTCATATATATACAAAATATATAAACAAAACTAATGTGACAAGACAGACCAACTAAATTTATAAAAAGGAAACATCAATATATGTTCAAACCTTTCTATGTTTGCTTTTAGAAAAAGTAAAAAGTCGAGCGTTGCCCCCGCCTGGCGGTGGCTCTTGTGTTGGTTTTGTCATGACGCGGCTCAAATATTTTTCTATGACAAATTATCCAAAATTTGGTGCTACTTTCTCCAGGTGATAAACATCAAACATGTTATAAAGTTCATGTTTGCTCTTTCTATCAAAGGAAAAATGTCCTTGTTTCTAAGGCATAATGTGCCTTTAATATTGTGATATTTTTTTGTAATTTCAGGAACTCAATGACTCTGGAGAGCTGGGGACAATTCTGAAGGAAGGATAGACTTTTTTCAAGAGATTTTTCGTGATATTCAGACTTAAGTTATAGCAGAACATTTATATATCAACTTTTCTGTGTCTCTTTTTTTTAACACTTACCACACTAAATATCCTAAATGGAACGATCCTTCTATCAATCTGGGCAAAACCATTCATCATTTTAAGGAAAATTTTTAGAAATATGTACAAACTAAAAAGCAAACAGTGCAGACCATGATCAGATGGCACAGATGTGCTGGTTTGATCTTGGTCTGCACTGATCATATGGGTAGAATCTCCTGCCAGCATCAGGGGAAGGGTGACAATGTTAGGGGATAACTGTTAAAAGTATTTTTATGGTAAATCTCTTAGTGTGTTAGGGGAACAGTAAATGATATTCATTTATTACAAATATATTAGATAAGATTCTAGTCCAACAGTATTAAAGCTATCAACAATGATTGTATTCTCAAAGACAATACTGTGTGAAACAGTTAGATTTTCCTCATATATCAAGTTTTTGAAAACTAAAGACAATGGATGTGAACAGTAAGATTTTCCTAAGATATGAAGTTTTTAAAAACAAATTCAATGTATATGAAAACATACATATTTACATTTATAATCATTGGAACCAGTGGAGCTTATGCTGAACATTGCAGAACAACCGTGCTAATCTGGGATATCTTTCTCGGAAGACCTTATGTGTACTGAAGGTATAAGTCTTAATATAACATAAAAGTGTTTTTATGTTGTGCTGTTTTAAAAACTAGAGCTCAATGATATTTTTACATTAAACAATAGTTTATTTCAATCAAACATATACGCAATTTTATTACAATCAAATATAAAAATGGATTGAATTGAAAGAAACTCAATCATGAAATTCTTAGCATTATTATGTCATTTAAGAATGTATGTACCAAATGCAGCCTATATGAGCCGCGTCACGACAAAACCAACATAAAGGGTTTGCGACCAGCATGGATCCAGACCATCCTGCGCATCCGCACAGTCTGATCAGGATCCATGCTGTTGGCTTGCAAACCCTGTAACAATTAGAGAAACTGAGAGCGAACAGCATGGATCCTGATCAGACTGCTGATGCGCAGGCTGGTCTGGATCCATGCTGGTCGCAAACCCATTGTGTTGGTTTTGTCGTGACGCATCTTGTATGCTTCTTGCTATTTATGTTATAAATGTACCAAAATTCGGCAGTTGTTTTAGAAATGTAAAAAAGGAAATAAACACCATAAACAACTTTGTTGCTGTGTTTCATATTTTTAGAATGAAAAAGCAGATACGAGGGTTATTTAAAAATTCGTGGACTTTGTTGCTTAAAATATATTTGAGATATTGATATTAAATTCCTACACTGCTTAGAAGAATAAATAACCAATAAACACAGGAAAATGCATGTTAGTAGCTTCTTATATTACATCAATATTTAATTTTGCATAAACACATTTATCACACACCCGTGCCGATTTTGCGACTCCGTAAATATGGTATTGCACGGCCGTGCATATATTTTGACGTGACGTCATTAGCGTTATACAAACATAGTGTAAAGACGCGCTAAATGTTAGCGTTATACTATAGGCGCGTCAATGAAAAATGGCTCTTATTTCACTTTAAACGGTTTTAATTTGGGTATGTGATAAATAGAATATTAAATTCGTGTAAGTTCATTACTGAATTTATTGCACTCGTTGAATAAAATAATATTATGCACGCCAGAGGCTCGCATAATATAATTTTATTAAACTCGTGCAATAAATTCAGTATTGAACTTACACTCATTCAATATCCTCTATTTATCACACACCCGTGCCGATTTTGCGACTCCGTAAATATGGTATTGCACGGCCGTGCATATATTTTGACGTGACGTCATTAGCGTTATACAAACATAGTGTAAAGACGCGCTAAATGTTAGCGTTATACTATAGGCGCGTCAATGAAAAATGACTCTTATTTCACTTTAAACGGTCTTTATTTTTGGTATGTGATAAGTAGAATATTAAATTCGTGTAAGTTCATTACTGAATTTATTGCACTCGTTGAATAAAATAATATGCTCGCCAGAGGCTCGCATAATATAATTTTATTCAACTCGTGCAATAAATTTAGTATTGAACTTACACTCATTCAATATCCTCTATATCGGCGACAGCGGCGCACTCCAAAAAATTATTGACGTCAACGTCATTATAACGTACAATTTGTGCTTCAACGTTATGACCGTTACTTCTGTTCAAAGTAATGTCCGTTTTCCGTCCAACGAAATATCTCTTATGCCACTTAAACACTAATTATCGTGAAATTTTACTTTCTCTGTCCGACTGCTAAAACTAGCGTTTCTAGCGATATCAACAAAAATAAACGAAAAAGTAATATAAAATCATTATTTATTGACGCAGTTAACTGTTCCTTTCAAAATATGTTGATAATATTCTACAATGAACGCTAATAAAATTTCATTACAATACACGTTGACGTTCAAGATATATTTAAAAAAGTCCACGAATTTTTGGATAACCCCTCGTACACATATTGAAATAGATACTATACAAAATTTATAAGATACTAAAGTATTTGTTAATAGAAGTCTGTAGCTTTAAGTATTTTATGGAGAGAAAAACATAAAAGGCATGGAACTTAATCAATAAAAGACACACAAAAAAGAATTAAAAAAATTTGAGGATTTATTTAAAATAGAGCTACAACAAATATGTTTGCAGGATTTTGAAATAAATTCATTAAAAATATATCTGTTATAAATAGATGCTAGATGACGTCGTTTGTCATTAATCTCCCATATTGCGAGAATAAAGACAATGTTTAATGCTGAATATTCGATTTTGTACGAAGGACATAGCAAAAATGGCATGATTTAAGACAGTGAATATGAAATCTTCGATGGATAATTTGTTTGTCACGTGGTATCTGACGTTATATGAAGCTATCGTAAAAAGGGTGTTTTCTGGAAAAAAATGCTGAATTTTATTTCTTTATCAAATCTAATTGGACAAAGCGCAGGCTGAGCGGAAAACTGTTCCCTCTAAATTGAATCTAATTTTGTCAGACGTTCAGTATTGTGTAGCAGTTTGGGAAAAAACTCAAAATTTCATACTTCATTGTGAAATTGTCTTTGCTATTGCAAAAACCGCATCACTGGATACGTAGAAAACGTGTGTATTTTAGAGGATGTGAAACGGAACCTCGGGAACTGATTTTATTGCCATAGATTAAAGTCTTATCAAAAAGAAATCAATTATTATTATATAATGCGAACATGAACAAAAGCTGTCGGTAGGACTATTCTTAGTGCTTGATAGTAACAAAGCCTTGATAATGTGAAATTTTCTAAGTAAAGAAAAGGGCAAAATTTTTCTTTAAATCCATATAACAGTAACAGGCCTTGGAGAGAGTCCTATTATGCTCTCATATAGAAGAGTATAAAATTTCAACTTGTTTCAAAGTCAATGGACTTTGAAAATATTTGAGGTATTACAAAAACTTTTACGTAAATTCGAAGTCGAAAAAGGGAAAATGCTTGATACAGTTACCCCCTCCTTGTCTACAGGTAGTTTCAAAGCCATATTTCAATAAACTTTGAAAATATTTGAGGTTTTACAAAAATTTTAACATAAGTGGTTACGCCGACGTAACTACAATACTGTAAGAATAGTCGAGCTAAAAAGTAAAACGTTCCTGTTGAGTTGTAGAAAATCCCCGCCAAGCGCACATTTTACCTCAGTATCATCTTTACAGATTTGAGTGAAAAGCTTTTCAATTTTGACTCATTTTTCATAAAATTTATAATAGTTCCTGTGAACGAATGATCTGGAATTTGCATACAAGTTATTTTTTTTTGATCTGCATTAAACGGAACATTCATCCCAGGAAATTATTTCCAGTTCCGTTGTCATGTTAAAAACACCTCAATGGAGCTGTATTTTGGAAACAGATAAGAAAATGGAATGTACTGAATATACAAGACGATTGTGGATTAAATTGAAAGTTAAATCCGGATGAGGGGCTGTATAAATTTCTATATTGTTTAAGGAATACAGGGCCTGCGATCGCTTTAGCAACACATTGCCAATAAATACTGATTTGTATGCAAAAAGTAGATATCGGTATTGCAGTAGCTTTAACATACAATGTTATATATATAATGCATTTTAGAAATGAAGTACAGGCTGCATTTCAGCTATTTAATTGATTGCGGCTTTAATATATATATTAAAGCCGCAATTAAATATCTGAAATGCAGCGTGTACTTCATTTCTAAATTCATTGATAAAATGAATTCAAACTCAACAAATGTATTTAAAATTTTAATTTCTTGGTCCATGGACAAATTGCTGGTTTGCGTACATTCATTTTGTAAATCGTGTATGTATTACATACATTCATTCATTCATTCTCTTGGTTTAGAAGAAAAAGTGACCCCGACAAATGATTTTCAGTAATTAGAGAACATTAAAAAGGTTTTCAAACGCAAGAAAATTGCTTGACGGTACCAGACTTTTTATGCTCACCGGAGGGCGGAGCATATAGCCGTCATGTTGTCAGTCCTTCTGTCACACTCTTTTTCGGAGAATAACTTTACAAGCATTAAAAAAATTAATTTCAATTTTACAAAGTGATGGAGACCACTAAGAATTAAGTACGGCGTCTCTATATTACTTCGTTTTATTTTGTGAATGTGAAGTGCCACGTCCATGGAACCTTCATGCTATATTGCTTATTGTGTTTATAATTTCCGGTAATAATGCATAAATTTTAAAACAAAATGCTGCAGAGTATAACTCCTAAACACAAATGATACCTCCTGCAAAAGGAAGTGCAGTGTAAAGACCCGTAACTCTACATTATTCAGGTTTTCAATTAACTCCCTTTATAATACTAAATAATGCTTATCGAAAGAAAAACTTGAAATGTATTGCAGCCATTTCAATAAAATTTCAGTATTATATATCAAAACAAGGATCAAGCTCGATTTTCACAGTAATCAGCTCATAATTAATAGGATCTCCTTTTAACAAAAAAAAATCTGTAAAAGTACTGGTTTCCGCGCGTTTACTTTTGAATGATTTCAATGATTATGCTTTTAATTGGCATGTTAGTATGTTATATAAAAACACACACAGGTTAAGCTCAATTTTCGCAGCAATCAACTTATTACTGATTAAGTTATGTCCCTTTTTGCATGCAATTTTTCTGTAAAATTATTAGTTTCTGCTTGATAGCTTTTAAATGATTTTGATAATGCCACATGTATTTATATATATTGTAGTATGTAAGTATAATTACAAAACTGCTATCAACATATTATTGAAAGAGTTATGCCCTGCTTAAGAAAATTTCCATGAAATAATTAGTTTAGGTAGGATAACTTTTGAAGGATTTTAATGATTCAGTTTTTATTTGGCATGCAAATCACGAGGCGAAGGGGGGGGGGGGTGGAACCCCATATGGATCACAAAATTGAGCATCGGTAAAAATATATATGTGAATTTCCGCTCATCCAGATGTGAGGTATATCCAGATATGTGAAGCAGTAAATAGGTCAATCACCGCGCAAGTTTTCAACGTTTTTTAACATTTATGTAAAATTCAAAGCTTTATTAAAGAAAATCGAAATGTTATTCTACAATACTGGCTTTCCTCTACATTTATCCATTTTTATTCCGATTTTTATGAAATTTTCGTGGAGAGATTCTTTCCGTCGTGGGTTATGGTGTGCATATTCAAACATATAAATTCAATTATCTTCTATTCTATTCTATATATGCCATGCATGAATTCAAACAATAGACTGTTGTGTTGTGTTTTATTTTTTTCACATTTCTGCTTTGTACAACGATAAATTTGCTATATTTGAGTATCTAATTTATTTTCCTTTGAACATTTAAAAAAGATAATAAAAATATAACTTTTCTACAAAATACTTAAGATGTAAAGGGCATTCATTACGGGTGTCAAAGAATTACTTACTTAATATATAGCATATAATTATGCTACGATATGATAAAATATAAATTCGACTATAACTACAAGTACTTTATTTGCTGAGATTCGCATCAATCAATCACGTGGTCATTCGCTAAGATGACAATAGTATGTCTATTAAAGCTATTTATTCATCAACGCGTCATTATTTATTCAAGAGTAATGATCAATTTGGTCATTTTTATTCATTCTCTAGTGAGAATCATGTAGAAATATGACAGCCTAGTTTAATTACATATGGACTTACTTTTAATTATTTGGTCATAAAATTGAGGCCCTTTGTGCATTAAGTCATTTGATAAATGTAAAAAAAGAACCAGATATATGCATCCATTAACTTGCCCATTCGTTCGTTCGTTCGTTCGTTCATTCATTCATCTATAATTTATTTATTTATTTCTTCAGTTATCATTAATTAATTAAGTAATTCATTCATGTATTTAATTGTTTATTTATTTATTTGTATTTATTTTTCTATTCTCATTTGTTTATCTATTTATTTTCAAATTAACATATAGTGGAATTTTTAATTCATCATAATAAACTAAATATACTGATAAATTAACATTTACTGTTGAATCTGTCTGATGAATTAAACAAGAGGCGACTAAATGGGTTCCAATATCTGGAGTATATTCATCTTTAGCTCACACAGGTGTGATTGTTGTGTCCCCTGGTGTTGCTTTAAGTTTGTCAAAATCATCATTCCTGTTTCGGCGCGATATGACCTAAATTTTGTTGGAGCGCCGTAAAACCAAACCATACATAACAAAAACATTGTACTATATATAAATACTCTTTTTCTATTGTTTCTCCTAGCATGCACAGGGCCTCTTAATTATGTTTTACTGACCATATGAACTTGACCCCATTTAATTACAATAATTGCCTATATAAGCGTGCCCTGATGAGCAAGACATTGCATTTGCCAGGGACTTCGTAAATCTGTAAGTAAATCTTCTTTCAAATAAGAAGTATCATCTGAGACAAAGTTTTACTCTTATTTTTTTTTAAATAATTAGATACATGTATTTTTGTATTGTTGTATACTTAGCACGAGGTTTAAACGTTTTTTTGGATTTTTTTTATCAAATTCACGTTACATGATCTACTTCAAATATGTTAATCAATGAAATTCTGTATTTCTTAATTATTTATTTGTATCGAAATTGTTAATTAAAGAAAGATAAAATACATGTTCCTTGTATTTCTAGTAAATGTATACTTTAGTCATCCTTTTTAAATTTTTATTTTTGATTTGCGATATGCCAGGAAACCTTAAATCTACATTTGATTTTTTCACTCTTTCTTTCTTTCTTTCTCTCTTTCTTTCTTTCTTTCTTTCTTTCTTTAATTTATTTATTTATTTATTTATATATTTATGGATTTAAAAAATGCAAAACATTTATTAAATATAGCTATTGTACCTTCTTTAGGTCAATATGCTTTTATAGGTTTTGATAAACAGGAAAAAAAACATTTTTGGGGACTTAATTAATTAGCCTTTGATGCAATTTTCCTAAGTCGACAACTATTCGAGTAACTTTTCTTTTAACAATTTTTGGCGGCCATATTGGCGGCCATCCTGAATTTCTATACTTTTGCTCGGACTGCATAACTGATGAAATGGGTTTTTAGAAACTATAAGCAATATGCTTTAAGATGGCAATGGTTCTTTTATGATACAATAAACTGCAACGAAACCTCGCGTCTGTGTTAAGGACATTACTTAAGACTGTGCGTATGTGAAACATTTCATTTATTACATATAAAAAAATGTTTCAATCTATTTTCAGAAACATGTTAAAACTAGTAGCTTTAGTGGTAGTGAGCTCTGTTTTTGCTCAGGCCAGCTATTGGAAGGGCGGTAAAGGAGGTAAGCTTTATTAATTTCCTTTTATTTTCTTTTTTTTTTTTTTTTCTTTTTTTTCGAATAAGGTCTATTCAGATTCGTTTTTCCTTATTCGAAAATTCGGCGGCATTTCGATTATTCGAATAAAATATCCGACCCAGATATAAATATCATGAAAGTACAATACAATGAATATAAATAGATCTCCAAAATAAAATATAGAAAAAGAAAACATCAAATCTTGATAAAGTGTTCTTTGAATAATTACAATTTTTTGCATACAACAGTTTTATCTGTTAAATAAGACTAACTCATCCTGCGATTCAGTAACTTTGTAAAATAATATCAGAACTGTATGTTGCTTAATATCTTAAATGACCTTGTCCACTTTGGAAACTGGACGAAACCATTTCGCGTTTTTTAGGGGATTTTCAAAATTTGTACTGGCTGAATAGCGAACAGTGTAGACCATGATCAGTTAAGCACGAACGTGCCGGTTGATCTTGGTCTGCACCGGTCGCAAGGCCGAAAGCAGGCTTAAGTTTAATGATGATGTTTGAATATAAAACAGGTAAAGGAGGATGGGGTGGTAACATTGGTTATGGAGGATACGGAGGTTACGGAGGCTATAGCGGAGGAAGAGGCGGTTATGGCGGATATATGAGTTATGGAGGAGGAAGCGGTTATGGTAAACGCGGATCGGGAAAAGGTGGATTGGGTGGAGGATACGGAGGCTATGGCGGTTATGGAGGCAAAGGTGGCATCATAGGCGGAGGAAAGGGAGGTTTCGGAGGAGGATACGGCAGTGGTGGTTATGGTGGCTATATTGGAGGTGGTTATGGCGGTTATGGAGGAAGCAAGGGAGGCTATGGTGGTGGCGGCTATGGCGGTTACGGAGGAAGCAAGGGAGGTTATGGTGGTGGCGGCTATGGCGGTTACATTGGAGGTGGTTATGGCGGCTACGGAGGAAGCAAGGGAGGTTATGGTGGTGGCGGCTATGGCGGTTACGGAGGAAGCAAGGGAGGTTATGGTGGTGGCGGCTATGGCGGTTACATTGGAGGTGGTTATGGCGGCTACGGAGGAAGCAAGGGAGGTTATGGTGGAGGCGGTTATGGCGGTTATATGGGAGGTGGTTAATGGCAAAGGCAAAGGAGGTTTTGGAGGTGGCTATGGCGGCTACAATGGAGGTGGTTATGGCAGTAGAAAGGGAGGTTATGGTGGAGGAGGTTATGGCGGTTATATGGGAGGTGGTTATGGCAAAGGCAAAGGAGGTTTTGGAGGTGGTTATGGCGGTTATAGCGGAGGTAATGGTGGATATGGATTCGGTGGTAACATTGGAGGTGGATTTGGCAAAGGAGGCTTTATAAGCAAAAAGGGACGATATTAATTTACGAACATTTTAGGTATGATCTTTTCATAGTTTCCATTTCTTGCAATAAATTTATGCTGAATTGTGTCCATTAATGATATCTCTATTTTGCGTTCTGGCTTAAATATTCCTTGAAAAGTAGAGCGAACTTATTGACAACGAAGAAGTTTTTAAACTTAGCATACTTATGAGGTTTGTAACGTACATTATATCTCTTTGTCTTTTTTTCCAGGTGTTTTTATAGGAGTTGACTTGTGCAGTTCCGGAAAGATAGAAGGCCGTCCGTCATTGTGCTGACTGCCCTCGGAAATGGTGTAGCATCAATCAATGATTTCATGTAGAATGTTTACTGTACTTTAAATTATTTGAATTTTAATTATGCAATTTATTGTACATTAAATGTATTCAATGCAGAGTTTTGTTCTCATTAGTCCCGCTATGTCGGAGTCCCTTTAAGTTACCAATTTACCTGACGTTAAATATTTTAATTTTTTTTAGAAACTTGAGCTGTATTTGCCTACCAATTTGTCTCCTTGCAACTTCATGCATCCTTCTTACTGTGGAGGTGGAAAAAACCATTGTTTTTGTAAAGAAAGTAAAGTAATGTTTGTTTGTTTAATTGGGTTTTACGTCACACCGACACATTATTTATAGGTCATATGGCGACGTTCCAGCTGTACTGTTGAAGGAAGACCGCAGGCGCCCTTCCGTGCATTTTTTCAGGCACGAACGGGTACCTGAGTAGAACCACCGACGTTCCGTAAGCTAGCTGGAAGTTTCCTCACATAAAGTAAAACACGCTTAGCATGGAAAAACTGAAAATGTTACAGGCTCGGTCCGAATGGGCCTGCTTATAGACACCTTGCAGTAGTGAATGCAAGTCACCGCCACCCACCCCCCTTATCCCCAAGCACCGGCTGAAGCAGAATTTATCTTTGAAAAATGAATACAATATAGTAAGTAAGTCGAATAAAGAAAGAAATATACCCTGACCTTGCAGCTACGATCTTTTTACAATTTTTGGTCAGTGTTGCAATTTTACATGTTATATACGCTTAAACACAGATCTTTAAAAACCCAGAGCCAAATACGTTCCTTAGAGGCTCATGTCCCTATGAAAACCCACCTAGAATTTGGCTGAAACATATATTCAATTCAAGCTTCTCCCCTGACATTGCTCTTGTTTGACATTTTTCTTGTTTGATAAAACGATAATTTACTTTTAAGCTGCTCACATGTCAATTTCAACTATCAATAACCAATATTTCCATGCATAAAGAACCGTTAGTATAAAAAAATTTTTTAGTGGGAAATCAACTGTACACCCATGGGCTCTCCGTCAATATTAGCCTTTATCCTGGCGGTGATAACAGATTCAAAATGGTATGTGACCATTGCAGACCAAGAGATCAAGCGTTCGTATGATCATGCCATGATCTGCACTGTTCATCATTCATTACATACAGTGACATTTTCAGGCAAACCGATCAATGTTTTTGTCCGGAATAAACGAAAGATTGACATTTAATTTATAAGCACGACGGAAACTTTTTTAGTCAAGTGTTTGTTCAAGTGTTTGTTCAATTAGTTTTGGTCCATTTTTATCGAGACTGGTTCGAAAAACGTGCCTGTGATTTTCACTTACACTTAAATGACAAGGCGCCGTGCACCTTCTAGGAGGTTTAATTTGATTTAACCAGGTTTCAAAACAATACCTGACATAGGAAACAACATGCTCGACTGATGTAATAAAAAGTAAGAAGAACAACAACTTTCGGTAGGACAACGCGCTCGACTTTTCTCAATGCTTGAGTATGGATGCTGTTAATTTTACAAGTTCAATAAAAAGCCAAACTTATTAAAATTTCATTATACATTTATGGGCTATGAATAGTGATCTTTTATTATGCTCTGAATAAGTGTGTGAAGTTTCAATCCATTCCCTTCAGTAGTTTTGGAGATATCAACTTTTATGCAATGATTGAAACCAAAGTTTGATGTCCAGTGAAGTACAAAAGCTCTCCTTGGCAATCAAAAAATGAGTAATACTAAGTATAAAGTTTTAATAACATAATTATGTATTCATGAATTCAACTTTTTAGCATTACATAGTGTCATGTGATGCATAGAAACACAGACTTTGGTTGATTTTAAAAGTCCGAGATAGAAATAAAGGTAAAACAAAAGAGCACCGCTTAGGCGGTGCATTAATCGCCCGGGGGAAATTTAAGTAATAAAAAATAATCTATACAGAAAAATCCTTATAACCATTGAAAGATGACACTGGTCTGTTTCAAGAGCATTCAAATAGAATGCTCAACTTGTTAGTTTCTCATTCTATATCTTCTTGTTTTTAGAGATTACTTCAAACTTGAAATACTTAGTGTTCTAAAAAATAATCTATACAGAAAAATCCTTATAACCATTGAAAGATGACACTGGTCTGTTTCAAGAGTATTCAAATAGAATGCTCAACTTGTTAGTTTCTCATTCTATATCTTCTTGTTTTTAGAGATTACTTCAAACTTGAAATACTTAGTGTTCCTTCTCAATCACACATATGGTATACGTCAAGGTTAATAACTATGTCCCCTCATTCAAATTACCAGAATCTCTTCATTAAAGTTACCAGAATAATATCTTAGTTTGTTTTTATGTATAGTTTTACTGCAAAGGTCAAAATGCGACTTTCCAGCGTAATTGGTGGAGGAACCAGTGCAGACCAGCTTCCATAATCCTGCCGACTGACCATGATCTGCAATATGTACTATTCAATCATTCCAGAGTTAGAAAAAAATTCTCTGTAAATGATGAAAGGTTCGTCCAGATGGAAAAATCAACAAGTCCTTTTAAAGGTGACTCGCTTTTATTTCTATTTCTCAAAAGTTTTTTAATTTTGGTGTAAAAGTTATTCACAGGCCAATTGCCAGAAACATACGTTTCATTTGTTGTTTTTTTTTGTTTTGGCAACAAGTACAGTTGTAGTCAATTTGTATTTTGTATGGAAGTCAAAACACTGTACTTTGTTTATATCTGGCTACTTTTATAACAAACTATTTCACATTTATCGCTATTTTCTTCAGAATACCACATGGGGGTGGAACCCCCATATGAATCTCAAAATTGAGCATCGGTAAAAATATACTGTGAATTTCCGCTGCTGCAGATGTGCAGTTTAACTCGATATGTGAAGGAGAAAATAGGTCAGTCACAGGGTAAGTTTTCAACATTTTAAACATTTATATAAAATTCAATTTTTTTTTTAAGAAAATCGAAATGTGGTTCTACCCTCCTGGCTTTCCTCTATATTTACCCAGTTTTGTCCAGATTTTTATGCAGTCTTCATTGAGAAATGCTATCTGTCGTGCGTTCTGTTGTGTCGAAAATAAGCGATGCGTATGAAAAACGGACTCCAAATACAGAGTTTTCACAAAATCTTACCACTAAACGATGCTTAATTAACATTTAAACAAACCGTTTTTGAAACATTTATTGAGATTGGGCTCAAAATAAGGGATCTACTGGTCAAAATTCCAGTCGAGCTTCATATGTGCTGAAGAGATCCATAGGTGATATAGGAAACCATTTATGAAACTCCAAATAACTTTCATATAGTAATTGAATAGCCAATCTAAAGGAACAATTAAAGTTCAATTTTGATATTCATATGGGGTTACACCCTCGTGGACAAGCATCTTACATTCTCTAAAACCATTATCTAAACATTATGAAATTCATGCTTGCCATTTCTAAAGAAGTAAAAGTTTATATGTTTCTGAGGCATAATGTGCTTTTAATTAAAATATGCAAGTTGCTTCATCATGAAAATTATGATAACATATTCTTTTATTCTATTTTACTACTTTATTTTATTCCATGAAATAAATAACTTTAACAAACAATACATAAAGTAAGTAAAAATTTTCTATTTTTTTCCTAAACATGTAATGAATACCCATGTAAATTGTTGTTTTTCTTTATATGCACGTACATGAAGAACCCTACCCTAAGTATGCCAGTGAAATAAACCAGAAATTACTCATGCTGAATCTATGCAAAGAAGATTAAAACATATATCAAGTGCACATACTGGTCGGAGAGATAACTCCGATGCATACAATGTAGATAACCCCGACACTTGATAAATATAATTGTTTTCTAAGCTTTGTTTTTCAACAAATAAGCACATGATCACCTGACAGTATAGAAACAGGACAGAATGTGATGATTTGTTATAATTTGGTAGACTTTTTAATGTTTTTCAAATAACCTAAACTTTTTGTAGGCAAAAACTGCTTCAAAACGTTCTTTTTACTAAATTACAGTAAGGTAGTTAGAAATGTATTGACCACAGGCCGCTGACTTGGGGAAAGATTTTTGAATTTTATTTTTAAATATTTACAAAAAATAGATAAACCATAGAAGATGTAAAAATAAATTATTGATGCTGATTTTCCAGTCATTTTTTACTTATAAATTTAAGTGTTGACTTTATCTACTGTTCTGGGGTAAAAAGACCACGTTTTGTATACCTCATTCAAGACCTAAAAGAAGTACCAGATTCCATTTTCATACATAGTTTTTGTGGTGTAATGTAAAGTCTTTGAACTGAACTTTGTTTAGGTGGTTCAATATTTAAAATATACTGGAAGATAATTTAAATATTGCAAAAAATATGTGATTTAGTGTCGGAGTTATCTCTCCAACCAGTATATCCAATTCAGCAGAAATGCTTAAAATTTGTTTAACCCTCATGAACATATAGAAAATTGTTCTTATTGGTAAAAATGTTGTCAAGTATTCAAATAAAGTTTTCAAGAATAACCAAAGACCCCACCCCACACATGCTTTGTATAGGAATTATGTGATATTACATGTCAAATTTAATTTTACACTTAAAACCCCATTAATTATTGACTGTGCTTGATTCATTACATAAAGTAACATTCTGTCAATTTTTAAAAGGTTATAAAGCTATATCATATATATGAAACAATTTTAAAAGAATAAATCATCAGTAAAATTATATTGTTTTCAAAATCTTATGGTTGATTCTTAAGAGTTGTAGCATAGAATGTCTCTGTTATTTAACACACATGAATATTGTACTACAGTACATAAACAGAATAAAATGTTACAAAACAAAAATATATAAAAATATTCTGCTATTTAAGAAGGGTTTTATCCCTTTAGCAATGATTTGTGCATGCCCCATTCACTTTAAAAGGTAAATTTACTACCATATTTCTTTCATTCAAGCATTTGAGAAGTATTCTTACTTAATTTAATTCATATACATTTTTTGCAATTAATATATATATATATATATATATAATATATATATATATATATATATATATATATATATATATATATATTATATATATAAAACAAAAAACACAGTCCATGAGTTAACTTATTTAATTATTTGCCAACCGTTTCTCTTTATGATCATCATCAGGGCAAATGTGACGTCGTCGCATCATATATATATATATAGTTTTATACACTTAAAACACTAACTGATGTATGGAATTAAGAATGAGTAAACAGCTCTTAAATTATTGATATACATTGTAATTTCTTAAAATTTCAATTTTATATAAAAAAATTGTTTATTCGTGTGAGAGTGTCTATGTTTGAACTGTGACATGTACTAGAGCTGAATATGTATAATAATATATTTACATACATTCTTATATAAAAATTTGCATTATTTCACTGTCAGAACAGAATCTTGAAATCAAATACTGGTATGCCATTTTTCAAATGTCTTTGAAATAATTAAACACTGGCTTAAATGCATGTCTTTTTCCTATATTTCTTACATAATTATCTCTTAATATAAATAACTACTAAATAAAAGTTTTATTTCATTATAATCTCCCTCATACAATATAGAGCACATTTTCTCATTTAAAAAAAAAACCCAAAAAACTCCAATTTGAAAAAAAAAAAACATTTCCAAGAATTTTACAGTTAACATCAGTGGAAATATATTTCTAAACCTTATACATAATACAAAATACATCAAGATCAAGTTCCGATTTTTATTGCTTTCTTGGATAAAGATGATTTACACATAAAATAATTATAGCTAGACTTTCTGTAAGAATTTGTTCTGTTTGATTTTCTGCTGTCTGTCTTCTAATTTTCTTTCTATTCTTGTAGGCAAATCAGAATCGGTAAAATGGTCGGCAGCAAATTCACGAATATTTTCCGGTCTTCGTGTCAAAACATCCCTGAAATTAACAAAAGGAGAACATTTGTTAAATAAATGATTCATACTAACATAGATATCATAATTATTTGTTCTAACACAGCATATAATGCTATATCTTTTGCCTTCTTGAAATTGGCAGAGTATTTTGTGTTTGCTCTAATAAGCTTTTCATCTGCTTTTAAGTCAAATTGACGTTGATAAGATAATAATTATTTTGACTTTCCAGCTTTTATTTAAGACCCATTATCTCTCAGAAAATCTTTTATTATACCCCCGCACAACAAAGTTGTAAGGGGGGTATACTGGAATCAGCTTGTCCGTCCGTCCTTCCGTCGGTTTTTTCTTGTCCGCCCAATAACTTAAGATTCCTTTGACCTACAGTCGTCATATTTGGCATGGAGGTTAGTCATGATTAGTAGATGACCCCTATTGATTTTGAGGTCACTAGGTCAAAGGTCAAGGTCACAGGGGCCTTGACTTCAAAAAGCTTGTCCGCCAAATAACTTAAGATTCCTTTGACCTACAGTCGTCATATTTGGCATGAAAGTTAGTCATGATTAGTAGATGACCCCTATTGATTTTGAGGTCACTAGGTCAAAGGTCAAGGTCACAGGGGCCTTGACTTCAAAAAGCTTGTCCGCCCAATAACTTAAGAGTTCTTTGACCTACAGTCGTCATATTTGGCATTGAGGTTAGTCATGATCAGTAGATGACCCCTATTGATTTTGAGGTCACCAGGTCAAAGGTCAAGGTCACAGGGGCCTTGACTTCAAAAAGCTTGTCCGCCCAATAACTTAAGATTTCTTTGACCTACAGTCGTCATATTTGGCATTGAGGTTAGTCATGATTAGTAGATGACCCCTATTGATTTTGACGTCACCAGGTCAAAGGTCAAGGTCACAGGGGCCTTGACTTCAAAAAGCTTGTCCGCCCAATAACTTAAGATTCCTTTGACCTACAGTCGTCATATTTGGCATGGAGGTTAGTCATGATTAGTAGATGACCCCTATTGATTTTGAGGTCACCAGGTAAAAGGTCAAGGTCACAGGGGCCTTGACTTCAAAAAGCTTGTCCGCCCAATAACTTAAGATTCGTTTGACCTACAGTCGTCATATTTGGCATGGCGGTTAGTCATGATTAGTAGATGACCCCTATTGATTTTCAGGTCAAAGGTCAAGGTCACAGGGGCCTTGACTTCAAAAAGCTTGTCCGCCCAATAACTTCAGATTCCTTTGACCAACAGTCGTCATATTTGGCAGGGAGGTTAGTCATGATTAGTAGATGACCCCTATTGATTTTTGAGGTCACCAGGTCAAAGGTCAAGGTCACAGGGGCCTTGACTTCAAAAAGCTTGTCCGCCCAATAACTTAAGATTCCTTTGACCTACAGTCGTCATATTTGGCATGGAGGTTAGTCATGATTAGTAGATGACCCCTATTGATTTTCAGGTCACCAGGTCAAAGGTCAAGGTCACAGGGACTTTGACTTCAAAAAGTTTGTCCACCCAATAACTTAAGATTCCTATGACCCACAGTCTTTATATTTGGAATGGAGGTTAGTCATGATTAGTAGATGACCCCTTTTGATTTTGAGGTCACTGGATCAAAGGTCAATGTCATAGGGACTTTGACTTCAAAAAGTTTTGTCCACCCATTAACTTAAGATTCCTTTGACCCACAGTCTTCATATTTGGCATGGATGTTGATCATGACTATAAGGTGACCCCTATTGATTTTGAGGTCACTGGTCAAAGTTCAAGGTCACAGGGACCTTGACAAAAAAAAAGCTTTTCTTCTCAATTGCTAAAGAATGTCCTGTCTGCAATGTATTGATTTTGACATTTTCACATTTGAAGCATGTAGAATACATAACTTAGCAATGCACTGGCTTAGTAACCTCAGATTTGGCAGGGAGGTTGTCCTTGCGCTCTAAATGGCCACTGTTGATTCTGACAAAGTGGTATGCGGGGGTGTTCACGCCAAGATAGTGGCAGTTCTAGTTTTTATTTCTCAAATTCTTTCTAATTTTGGTGTACTTTTACAGTATCCAGAAAGTTACCCTTTGGCCAATTACTGAAACCATCTTTTTCATCTGTTGCTTTTTGGCAAGAAGTACAATTATAGTGAATTAGTATTTTGTGTGGAAAGTCAAAATACTACTTTGTTTATATTTTGCTACTTTTATGACACATTACATGTATTTCACATAATTTTAAATTCATCACTACTTTTAAGGTAAAAAGCATCTAAGATTTCTCTTAAACCATATAAAAATTAAAGTTTTCCCTTTCTAAAGAAGTAAAAAATTATTTACTTCTGAGGCATAATGTGCCTTTAACTGTTGAATTTTGTCTATTAATTTAAGCACAAACTGGTACCTTAGTAAGTAGAACCAAAGACCTTAAAGCACAGTATGCCTCCAGATTTATGCATGTATTTAAAAATAAAATTTTGTGAAAAGGACACAGAAAGTTATTTACACAATTTAAATAGCGCTTATAAATCCAAGTAAATTACCAGAAAGAGGTCAAAATATACAAAAATAGCCCTTACTGTGTTACATGTAGTAACATAGTAGAAATATGGTGATTAATACTGCTAAGTCAGTCATTAATTGCATATAACGTGTCCTTATTTTGATAAAAATCATACAAATATTACTATATTAAAGGCACAGGCGCTAGTCACATAATCAAATATTTTACATAATCGGTCTATATATGTATAGGATATCTTTATATACATATATAGACCAATTATGTAAAATATTTGATTATGTGACAAGCGCCTGTGATTAAAGGCTGAATTGTCTTTTATTGGTGTTCATAAATTTAAAATAAAGATCAAAATAGGCACTTAATGTAAAGGAATTGCTTCACCAACTAACAAGAGCGATCAGTAATCACATGTGTCGCCTCATGATGGCCAATTTCATGTTGGGACAAATTTTGTGACAGACGGACAGACAGACGGACAGTGCACAACTAGACTAACAACTTTGTACTGATCATCCCTGTAAAGTTTGGATAAAATTGCACCAGTAGTTTATGAGGAGTAGTCCAGACAAGCTTTTGCGTATCTGGCAACACACAGAAAAAAACACCCTTTTTATCAAAGGGCCATAACTCAGCCAAAAATCATTCAACCGAAAACCCGTGCAATATGCGCAAGGACTTGAGCTACAGATTCAATCCTGTAAAGTTTCATTGAAATTGCATAAGTTGGTTATAAGAGAAGTAGTGTGGACAACTTTAAAAATAGAATTATAAAAGGGCCATAACTCAAACAAAAAATCATTTGAACCGGAAAATGCTGACAATATGCACCAACTAGACTTGGTACTGATCATTCCTGTAAAGTTTGGATGAAATTGCACCAGTAGTTTATGAGGAGTAGTCCGGACAAGTTTTGTGACGGACGGACGGACAGACGGACGGACAGACGGACGGACAGACAGACAGACAGACGGACAGACAGATGACGGAGAAGTGATCCCTATATGTCGCCACTACTCCGTAGAGGCGACACAAAATTAAGTAATAAAATATTCTTTTAAGTGTACAGTCTATTCTGTTCTATCTAAGTTAAGTGTAACATATCTTTACCAAAGAAAATGTTTGACTACAGAAAATACAATGTACCTCGTTAATGTAGTTGACAATACTGCTAATAAGCTAAAAAAGCTTCAATAATTATTCTGATATAGAAAATAAAAGCTTTCCCCCCCCCCCCAAAAAAAAAAAAAGAGTAATACCTTTTAAATCTCTCTACAGAATATGTTCATAAGAAACACAATTCTTTACAGTATACTTCAATACTTCATCACACACAGTGAGCTTTAAACCCTTAAATTATTATTATATCATTATTTTTTTCACTATGCCATCAATTACATTCATATAGGTTTAAACAAACACATCTGAAACCTTAAAGATATCTCTTAATGTCATTAAAATATTTTACACCCTTAAAAATTTACCCTTTACCTACAGATTTTTTTATGAACTTATTCAGCTTCCATTTTTGGAACTGTCCATTAATAATTTTTGGGACATGCAGATGAAATCTTGAAGTCTGAGTAAGCAAGGATTTTTTTGGCTTATTTTATAGCTTATATTGTGTCAGATTCCCAATTGAAAATAGTATATTATTTTCCCAATTCACAGGAAAAAATTCCCAATGGAAACTTGCAAAATAAAAATATTGAATAACAAGTTCTAAAATCTTTGAAAATAAGGGCTTCTTTACTGTTATGCAAATTACATTTTCTTTAAGTATTTGAAGATGCTATCTTAGACAGTGATTCTTTACATTCATTTAATCACTGAAAAATTTAAGTCGTGCATTTTTTCCCAATTTTGAACAAAACATTCATTGCTGGAATTCCCAATTCCATGGGTATGGGTTATATTCCCAAAATCCTGGAAAAAAACTCTAGTAAGTTAACAATATAATCTGATCATACTGCATGTCAGGATCAGGTTTTTGATACTAAATTGAAATCCATTAAACTTTCAATGGAATATTCCAATTTTAAAGCAGGACAAATCCATTAAACTAATTCAGAATGTTAAGGTTTGTTTGTTTTACTTGGTTTCATGGCGCTCTAACACAGTTTAAGTTATATCATGCAGAAACAGGAAAGATGATTTTGGCTCACCTTGGGGTTGCAAACATCAAACCAACACCTGGGGTCAAAACCACCTCACCTGCTGAACCCAGATATGCATAAACTCAAATTATTCGAACCAATTTAACGTCTTAAGATCATGCAGGGTTAAATGGTGGCTGCAATTCTGATGCCTAAACCTTTAAAGGCAACCTCTCAGCCACAATGGGAACGTAAAGGTTTAAACCTCAAGGTCATTTACTTACTGTAGGAAACCAGAGATCAGACATTCTACTTCAGGATGTTCACGAAGATACTTCTCATTCTCTATTCTTGTCTTTATCTGAAAATATTTTACAGAAATACTTTTATATGCAGGGCCAAAAAACCCTTCTTTGTAGAGGCCGAATATAAGCTACTTCCCCAACCAAACCAGCCTCTTTTTATCCCCAGTTTGGTCATCAAAATTCCCCAGTCTTTTGACTTTTTTCATAGAAATTAGAATAAAGTTAAATGATAATGTTGAATTAAGGTCTTTTACTGCCTTATTTGTGTTTCCCAGTGCTTTTTGCTTTTCTATTTTGAAGACCTTGTTAAAAGTTTGTGTTAAATTTGAGACCCCTTTTCCCAAAGTATGCCAAAATCACGCACATTTCCCCAAGACAAAGGCTGAGGCCCCTTCCCCAAAAATGGTGTTTTGGCCCTGCTATGAGTCTTTATATGATACTGATCTATAAGACCTGAAATTCATAGCACTTTGTTTTGAATATTATATTATTTCCTTTTAGTGATCATTTAACTTAACTTAGTGAAAAGGCTTATTTGTGTCAGTGTCAGTGCTTGATAGCCTGGATAATACAGAATTTTCCAAGTTTATAAAGGGCCACAATTCTGTTAAAATCTATGTTAGAGTTATTGGCCTTAATAGTGCTGTATGCTCTTAAATAAATGTGTGAAGTTTTAACCCATTCCATTGTGGAGTTTTGGGGATAATTAAACTTAAACGTAACTTAAACAAACTCAAACAAATTGTACTTCTTAATATCATATGCCAACATCAAGGCTAACAGCAGAATTAATACAATAGCTTTTCATAATTCTTGAATAGTCTTGCTAAAAATCATGGTCAGAATGAGAAATAATTTTTTAGTCAAAGGATATTTTTTGTTCATACTAATGGAGGTTAAGTCAAAATATTGCTACATGCAAAGCTAGAATCTGACATACACCCGTATTTGTTTTTTATTGCCCATACATAAAATAGACCAATATGAGGAAGGTAAACAAACATGGAAATCATATTTTATACATTCAAATATTTATGCATATTGAAAATGTCACTAATATTTTCAAATGTCACTGATTTTGGGGGAAAATGTGTAAGCAGCCGGATAGCTTAGTCAGTAGAGCCGTGTAGCTGTTTTTCAGCGTTCCTGGTTTGAGTCCCACTCCGGCTGGAGGCTGCATATTTTTCTCACCTTGTGACATATGGAACCCAATGGGAGATTGTGATTGCATATATCTGAGTATAGCTCAGAATTTAGTTCACATTGCTCTGTAACTCTGTGAAATTTTAGGATGAATTTCAATATAGCGGGTGCAACTTTGTCTCAGTTCTGAACTGTAAACTATTTAGAGTTTGTTACGCTTCAAAACTGTTCACTATTTATGGGAGATAGTGTATAAGTGGCTGGATAGCTCAGATGGTAGAGCTGTGGTACAGTATTCGGAGGGTCCTAGGTTCGAGTCCCGGTCAGGCTGCACATTTTTCTCACCCTGGGCATTTGGCACCCACCCAAAGATCATATAGTAAACATGTAATCTTCGAGTCCAAATCTGATTGTTTTTTCAGGGTTCCATTCCCTGTCAGGCTGCACATTTTTCTCACCTTGTGACATAAATTTCATCAATAATGTATCTGATACAAAATGATATCAACCATAATCAGTCTTAAAGTTACTTTATTGTTCTAACTTTAGAGATTATGTTAACACATGTTATATAGCCGACACATTAAAAATAAATATAACTTGACTTGATTTGATTGTTAATTAAATTAAGTAGTCTAAATAAATGAAGATACACTACAGGCTCAAGTCACATTGAGTGTCAATTTATACTTGTCAAGTCTTATCATTATTTATGTTCACTAAAATGATAACCTTGTATTTGTTCAGCTTTTCTTGTTGATCTTTGCTTAAAGCACCAAGGTTTCCTTCACCGCCGACATCATAGGGCTCCATTCCATGAGGAGCATCTTGTTGTGGTTGTTGATGTTTTGGGTCAGCCATTTTCAAGCGTCTAGCAATCTTTTTTTCCAAGCGTCTAATTGTCATGGCGACCATTTGGAGCATCTCGGCGAGTACCATTAATCATCTATTACGTCGCCTAATCGCAACTTCTGGGCTCTTTCCGTGAAACTTCGGTTTCAGATATTCGGCGACGTGTTCCGAATTATTTTGTAAACAAACGTGATTAATGTGTCAAAAAGTTAATAACTAGAGCCAGTAGAGGTAGGCATACATTAGATAAAGGCATATTTGCATGACTACATAATTTATCTGTACATAATTTACTAATGTACTGCTGAAATATTCCCACACAGCTTAAAAATATTCGCTGTTTATCAAATCCGTACAACTTGGCACTTAAACTAATTCGCCATTATTCGGACCGCGTCATCTCGACCCTATTCTTACTCGGTACATTATCAGGCCCAAATCACCATTTTTTGGGAAGGGGCCTCAGCCTTTTTTCTTGGGGAAATATGCGTGATTTTGGCATATTTTGGGAAAAAGGGTCATAAATTTAACACAAAATTTTAACAAGTTCTTCAAATTAGATTTAATTTTAAAGCAAAAAGCACTGGGAAATACTAATAGGGAAGTAAAAGACCTTAATTCAACCACAGGGAAATCTGTCATTTTTTTATTAAATCTATATATAAAATGACAGAATCCCCTGTGAATTCAACAACATCATTTAATTTACTTCTAATTTCTATGGGAAATTTCAAAAGACTGGGGAATTTTGAGGACCAACTGGGGAAAAAGAAAGGCTAGTTTGGTTGGGGAAGCAGCCAAAGACGCTTTGGGGTCAGATCCTGCCCCCCAACATGATACGCCCTTGTAAACACTCTACCAAAACTATTTTAATATTTATATTTTTTTATATATTAAAAATGGTTTTCAAACAATTTTTACATTTTTAAAAAATACCGTATACCATCAAGTCTCAATAAAGTACTTTACACTTTATTGAGCCTTGATGGTATACGGTATTTTTTCATTTATGTAAAAATTGTTTGAAAACCATTTTTATCGTTGTAATATATGTCCCATTCGTGTTTAAATATTAAAATAGTTTTGGTAGAGTGTTTACAAGGGCGTATCACGTTGGGGGGCAGGATCTGACCCCCAAGCGTCTGTGGAAGCAGCCTATACTCGGCCTCTACAATGCAGGGTTTTTTGGCCCTGATTATGTAAACCTGAATTTCAGTGGGTAGACGTCATGCGTCATTGCAAGTCTGCATCATTTTATTGACCTGGATACACTACACAGACCCAATAATCTTGTGCATTTGTATCATACACAACTGATTTCCATTTTTTTACAGTTAGCAGATGCCTCAAATAATCTCATGTTATATTGAGTAAAACCTCTTACTTACACAGAAACTTTTGCACTTATTCACAACTTCAAAAAAAAAATATTGTTGAATCTTAAAGCAGCACACCTCCAGATTCATGCTAATTTTCATGAAAAATTTTAAAATGTATTTGCATGTATAATAAGTATTGTGAAATAACCAAAAGGAAGCAATTTGCACATAATTATCAATGGCAACTTATTACCCATGTTAATTACCAAAAAGTTGAAATATAGTTGTATATATTTTAAAATCAGTCAGATTAATTTAACGGCACGTACATGTAACATGTAAAATAGATGATCATTGTTGAATATTAAAGTAGCATGTCTCCAGATTATCATTCATGCTTAGTAATTGACATATTCCAACCAGCACTTACAATTAAGCTAAGTAAATTACCAAAAGAAGGGCAAAAATATGCAAAAAAAAAGCCCTTACTGCATTATTCATGCAATAGAAATATGGTGATAAATACTGCAAAATCAGTCATTAATCGTTCGCATCATGTAAATCATTACTTGAATATTGAATCTTTTTACTTTTTTTTTCAAAATCTCAGTACATTTTTGCCAAGTTTGATTTTCTTGAAATATTTTAGCTCATCTGGAGACATACAGCTTTAAGGTCATTCAATGAAAGGACAAGGTCACAGTGACAATAATCGGGCATTCTTGTCTGCTCTATAACTTGAGAAGGAATAAGCTTCAGCAGGTGAAACTTGTTGGGACAATTGTCCTTGGTTAGTATATGATCATTATGGATTTTGAGGTCATCAGGTCAACATGGTCAAGGCCAGCATTTTTTTCTCTACTTTGGGAATGGTGCCGGTACCAGACTGATTGGGAAAAAATGCGTTATTTTGACTAAAATTGGGAATTTTTTAATGCATTTTTTCAGCTACAAATGAGATTAGACATCATGAATAAAGATAGCTAACAGCTTCTACTGTCTAGATAGAACTATTGAGTGGTGATTTATATAAATATTTTGGATTGAAATGATTTTAGAAAAATCACTTTGCCTTGTGGCCAATTTGAACAGTCATTTTGGGAATTTAACATTGGAAGTTGGGAATTTTAATGTCTATTTTCTATTGGGAATGGTACCGTTTTAGGGTAGTAGTTATATAAAGAAAAAAAACACTGAAGGCATCAGTGAAATATAGTAGAAGCTTCTTGTTCCCTCAAACTTGAAAAGGAATAAGCCTAGGCAAGCAAAACTAAGTAGGCACATTGTCAGTAGATGAAAGGTCAAAGTTCAAGGTCACATTGGCACTTATAAAAAATCCATGTCAGTTCAATAATTTGAAAAGGACCAAGCCTAGGTCAGTGAAATTTTGAAGGGACATTCATCATTTGCCAATGGACAAAACATGATATCTACATGTATTAATTGTGAGGTCATGAGGCTAAGGGTCAAGGTTACATAGACAATAATTATGAAATTGATGTCTACTCAATTTCTTGAAAGGGATTAAACTTCAATTTCTTGAAAGGGATTAACCTACATGGAGGTTATGAAACTTTGTAGCTACATTGCCAGTAAATGAATACTGTATATTATTAGGTCAAAAGGTCAAAGGTCAAGAACACAGTAACACTTAATGAAAGAATCCATGTTGGGTCAACAGCATGACAGGGGTCTGGTTTGGTAAAATTTGGGGCCAAATATGGGCCCAATTCCCCCTTTAAAATAGTGTGTTGTACCCCCTAAAACTGAAAAAAATTCAGAAAGTATAAAAGATGTATTCAATTTCATTAGAAATAACCAAACTTTTTCATGACAGCAGCTTATTGTTGATAAAAATTTTTAACTGAATCTTGCTTTCTCTTGTTTTTAATTGATTAGTTTTCTACTGTTGAAATTTCCGCTTGAATGAAAAATATTTGAAATCATGAATAAGAGAAGATTTTTGAAACTTGTTAATAGGACAATGGCAAGTTGATAACCCCTATAGAGTCTGAGGTCATTAAGTCAAAGTCACATTTGTCCAAAAATGTTTGACAGCTCTAAATACCATGTTCATGTTTAGCAATGGATCTCTAAAGAGAAAATCTCAGGTGAGCAATCTGGGACCATCATGGCCCTCTTGTTTAGTGTTAACATCATGAGAAATCTTGATAATAATTTTCTCACAAGTACATGTATTAATCAATTCTTTTCATAATGCTTAAAGAACAATATATTGATTTTTTCTGTAACTTGTAATTTAAGACACTCAATAAATTGCTTTTTCTTGTCAGCTAACAAACTTTAATGTGGTCGTCAGTTAAAGAGTTCATAGAACATTAATAAAACAGCGATGAAATAATAGATTCCAACTGTTAAATATTCTTTGTTTTGTATTTATGGCAAATACTGTATCTTCACCATGAGTTATTTGCACATAAAGCTAGTATGAAGTATTTATGAAAAATAAGTTGGGGCAATAAAAGTTTACTATTAAATACATGTATATAACAACATAGCAGGACATTCATCATGACAACTATTGTCATTTAATTATTATTTAAAGCTCACCAGAGAACAATAAACTTAATACTTTGATTGAATATTTCTGTCTGTTAAATCAGAGAGATTATGCAAAAGTTGTTTAAATAATATACTCGGAATAAATTGAAAATCTGAGTTCTCATTTGTGTGTTATTTTAGCTCAATATGAGTAAAAAGTGTTCAATTTTAGATCATTTTTGACAATAAGAATAATCATTCTGAAAGAAAAACAGTGTCATCAAATTGAATTAAAATTTGCACACAAATGGTCTAGACCCGGTACATGCAATGGAACAGTAATCCAGAAAAATTATTTCAAGTCCTGTCATGTCAAAAATACCTCATTGGAGTCCGTTTAAATGGACTTGTTGACAAAACCTTTAAATGAGAAGCCCCATGACAAAACCAACATAATGGGTTTACGACCAGCATGGATCCAGACCAGCCAGCGCATTCGCGCAGTCTGATCAGTATCCATGCTGTTCGCTTACAAACCCTATAACAAGTAGAGGATCTGATAGTGAACATCATGGATCCTGATCAGACTGCGCAGATGCACAGACTGGTCTGGATCCATGCTGGTTGCAAACCCATTATGTTGGTTTTGTTGTGACACAGCTCAAATTCATCAGTTTTAGCACTGACTGAATAGCAAACAGTGCAGGTCAAAATCAGACAACACAGGCATGCTGTCTAAACTTGGTCTTGCACTGAGGTTGTATGGGTTACGAATCAGTTATCATCAGCAGTACATGGGTTTAAGATACTAAGAGCCAGAAGAGTGTAGCCTTTGCCACCAGTATAGTCCAACCAGGTCATCATGCAAGTCTGTATCATCCTACCAGACTCGGTACAGTTTGGTAGCTCAGTTTTGTATTTTGAAATTGAAATCCCATTGAATGAACTGTTCAATATTCAAAACAGAAAATATCCATTACACAAATTGAGAATTTAAAGGGTTTAGTAAAATCTGTTCTTTATTGTCAATGTTTTATACTGGATTGAAACAATGTGGATCAATTATCAAATAAAGTAGACAGATCTATTCATTGTCACGTTTTTGTTGCTTGACTTAAGAAAATATTGCATTTCTTGCTTTAGTGGAAACATCGTTATTGTGTCATTAGTTGGTACAATGTTTTATGTCTGAAATTTAAAAATTTTTCTGTTTTAATAAGACAGGCTTACAAGTTAATAGACTGCATTACATCTACAGCTGTGTCAAATTAAACTCCAATGTATTGTAAGGTATAATTGAGACTCGTCTTCATTTCCAAAAAATTCTAAACTATCTTAACCGTTTATTTCAGCAATCAAAAAAAGAAAGATAATTTAAAACTTTGTAAGTATTAAGATGAGATTATTGAATTTAAATACCCGTGTTCATATTGCATGGTCAGATACACATATTAAAGCAGCACGCCTCCAGATTCATCCTAATTTTCATGAAAATTTTGCAGAATGTATTTAAAGGTAAAATATTGTGAAATGAATAAAGAAAGTAGTTGACATATTACAATCGGCACTTAAAATCGACATAAATTACCAAAGAGAGGTCAAAATATGCATAAATAACCCCAACTGCATTTAATGCAGTAGAAATATTGTGATAAATGCTTCAAAATACAGTTATAAATTGCACATAAGATATAAATTATCACTTGAATCTTTAATTTGTTTACTTTTCTCAAAAGTTTTAGTATGCTTTTTCTAAGTTTAATTTTTTTAAAAATATTTTGGGTCATCTGGAGGCATGCAGCTTTAAATGTATATTTACTAAGTGGTAATTTAAAAGGCTATTCATTTAATGAAATTTCTATTCCCAAATTAACAGACTTGCTTTTTAGAGCCATCAATTTTATGACCATTATATGTACAGTACATGTATGTACAAATTGTTATGAAATTTTTATTTATATTACACATTGACACACCTTTTGCATATTAAATTGTAATATAATATTATATTTGAGCCACATCACGGCAAAACCAACATAGTGCGTTTGCGACCAGCATGGATCCAGGCCAGCCTGCACATCCGCACAGTCTGATAAGGATCCATGCTGTTTGCTATCAGTTTCTCTACCTGTTAATAGGTTTGGAAGCAAATAGCATGGATCCTGAACAGAATGCGCGGATGCCCAGCCTGGTCTGAATCCATGCTGGTCGCAAATGCACTATGTTAATTTTGTCATGACGTGGCTCATTTGTTTCTTTTGTACATATTAGGCCAGAGAAAAAACTGTTTGGACAACAATGGCTGAAGGGGGCCTTCCTGATACACATAACCTTACAGAGTTCCAGGAAAATATTCAAGCCCAACATGAAGAGGTAATAGATAAAATCTGGAACTAAAAAAATTCAATTTGTTTTTTTTACCATTTTGGCTACATGGTGAATTACTAAGCATTACCATTCACAATAAAATGATCGATGGGTTACACTTAATATTATTGATATATTTTTTCCAAGTTGTTACGGTTATTGTAAAAGTCTGTTTGTACCCAGGGGTTACAGGTGTTTTAAATTCCCGCATTTGCAGAATTCCAGATTATCCTTGACAATATCTCTAGAAAAGAGTGTTGCTGACAAATGAATTATTCCGAGAAATAATTTTGCTGATGTAAAATGGTTAATATTTCTCTGTCTTAAGCCTTGGATGTTTTATCTATGCATACATGTATATCAGTATACTATCATTATAAAGAAGGACTGTAGTGAAAACAAAACATTGATAACAATTTTACAGTGTAAGTTTCTGATTGTAAATTAATGATAACAATACATGTAATATGTTCATGATAACAGTGTAACAATCTACGTTCATGATAACAATGGTAAAGTTTCTGATAACAATGGGATATGTTTATGATATATGTTCATGAAAACAATGTTACAGTCTATGTTGATGATAACAATGTAACATTCTAAGTTCATGATAACAATGTTACATTTTATGTTCATGATACCAATGTTACATTCTAAGTTCATGATAACAATGTTACATTTTATGTTCATGATAACAATGTTACATGCTATGTTAATGATAACAGTGTTACATTCTATGTTCATGATAACAATGTTACAAACTATGTTCATGAAAACAATGGTAAATTCAATGTTAATGATAACAATGTTACGGTCTTTGATCATGATAACAATGTTACATTCTATGTTCATGATAACAATGTTACATGCTATGTTAATGATAACAGTGTTACATTCTATGTTAATGATAACAATGTTACAAACTATGTTCATGAAAACAATGGTAAATTCAATGTTAATGATAACAATGTTACGGTCTTTGATCATGATAACAATGTTACATTCTAAGGTCATGTTAATTCTATGTTAATGATAACAATGTTACAGACTATGGTAATAATATAAATGTTACATTCTATGTTAATGATATCAATGTTACAGTTTATGGTCATGATACAATGTTACATTATGTGTTCCTGATAACAATGTAACATTCTATGTTAATGATATCAATGTTACAGTCTATGGTCATGATAACAATATTACAGTCTGTGTTAATGATAAAATTGTTATTGTTGATTTTCATGATAACAAATTGTTAGTTACAATGTATGTTTATGATATCATTCATGTTATAATCTATGTTCATGATAACAAGGTTCAAACTATTGATATAATTTATATTTTATAGCTATGCTTATAGTCTATGTAACTTTTGACAATCCTGTTGATAACAGTGTTAAAGTCAGTATATGTATCATAACAATGTTACAATATCTCTCTATAAATGATAATTACAATGACACTGATACTGTTTTATGCTTATATTAAGGGTTACAATGTTACTGTCTATGTAGGGACATTAGATTGTAAATGGTTCTACTAGACTGTTTGTGCTTGAAATCATGCATGGCAGAGCACCTGAAATAATGCATGGCAGGGTGCCTGAAATAATGCATGTCAGGGCACCAGAAATAATGCATGGCAGGGTGCCTGAAATAATGCATGGCACGGTGCCTGAAATAATGTATGGCACCGGGGCACCTGAAATAATAATAACACCGGGGCACCTGAAATAATGCATGGCAGGACACCTAAGATTTTTTTCCAAAGTTGCCATAATGACCTCTACTGTGTTGGTAGAATGTAAACCCAACAAAAAAAAAAAAATGAAACTAAAAAACATTCTGTATGTTTATATTCACAGTGTTACAACTGTTAAAAATCTGTAACTGTGTTTATGATATCATGCTCTTAAACCATTATTATAAAGGTTATTACATTCATGTTTGGCCTTTCTAAAGAAGAACAAACAATTATTCCTTTCAGAGGCATAAAAAAATGTGCCATTTAAAGGACAAACAACACGAGATGTTAAACCATCAGATTCTATGTATATATTAAGCATGCTTGCGTGAGTTTATTTGTAAAAGCATGTTTTATTCTCTGTTAATGTATACCAGTGTGTGTGCAGTTTTCATGGAAAAATAGGTACATATATTTGAATTTTATTTCAAGAGACAATATAAAATTTTCTATTTATTTGTAATTACAATTTTATAATCTTTGTTTCAGATAGCAGTATTACAATCTATTTTTGACGGAGATGAGGAAAGGTTGCGTGTCTTGGATTCTGCTGAATCAAGTGATGATAACCAAGACAATAATTCTAGTCACCAAGATATTAAGGTACTGGTATAAATTTTACAATGCACGGAATTGATTGAAGTTGGGCGATGCTACAAAATGAAAATCAGAGCTTCCATTTCTATAGAAACAATTCAGAGTATTATTGATATATTCTCACTGTTAATTAGTTGCTGATACAGGGTAGAAAAAAATATTTTATTTTTCCTAATTGATGAAGTTTCTTAGGAAATGACAAAAAATACATCTGAAAGATAAAATGGTAGTAAGTTCTGTGCTACAAGGTCAATGCTTAAACTATGCTGTCTTAATATTTCATAGCATAAGTGACAAAAAATTGTCAGAAAAAGAGACTTCATATTTTTTACTTATTGATAAAATGTCAAGAAATGACAAAAATTTCACCCGAAAGATAAACAGTAACAAGTGTTGTTTTAAAAGGACATGTCTATAACAATGCTGTTATTACATAAGAGAAAATAATCTTTCATAGCAGTGATTACAAAAGATGGTCAGAAAAAAAGATATATAGAGAGCATTTATAAACAATGCACGTCATAATCTTTTAGGCACAGTACATAATTATTATTTTACTGAAATCATGAAAACAGGTATGAAAGTGAAATATAGATATTTATCACAGACCATTGCCGATTTTGGGACTCCGTAAAAATGGTATTGCACAGCTATGATTATATATTTTGACTTGACGTCATTAGCATTTTACAAACATACTGTAAAGGCGCGCTTAATGCTAGCATTATACTATAGGCACGTCAATGTAAAATAACTTTTTTTCACTTTAAACGGTCTTTATTTTTTTGGGGTATGTGATAAATAGAATATTAAATTTGTGTAAGTTCTTTACTTAATTTATTGAACTTGTTGAATGAAATAATATGCTCACCAGAGGCTCGCATAATATGATTTTATTCAACTTGTGCAATAAATTCAGTATTGAACATACACTCATTCCATATCCTCTAAGTAAAACTTGGTATGAAAGTGAAATATAGATATGTAACACTTGATATATCATCAATATCAGTTGTCCATTATTGATGTACCATTGATATGCTTTGGACTGATTCAAGGACAGCTCTAATATTGAAATGTTGCCAGTGCGATAGATTTTGGGACCATTCGTGTTTTTTTTCCCCTCTCAGATCCATAATCTTTTACTTCCCCTCTCTCTGGTCTTAATACTTTGGCACAATATTATTTTTTTTTTGAAAGGGAGGTTTATGTCTCACTGAGACAGTATAGCAGTATAGGTCATTATATGGCGCTCTTCCAGCTTTACTGGTGGAGGAAGACCTAAGGTGCATTTTTTCAGGCACGAACAGGCACCTGAGTAGAACCATCAACATTCACCAAGCTAGATGAATAGCTTCCTCACAAGAATCCAAACTCCCTGTTAGGATTCGAACCCACAGCTGTGAAGGGCAAGTTAAGTTTGTTATATGTGAAAAAATTGATTTGAAAAAAGAAAAGTTGTAACATTCATATAAAAAAGTTCCAAAATACTCTCTTTTTTTTTACTGGAAATTTTCCTTTCTCCCACCCCCCCTAATTTTTTCCTGGTTTCACTCTCTTACATTTTTTTTCAATTTTTTTATTAAGGCCATTTGTAGGCCTGTTCTGATTGAAATAGACAGCCTTCATCAAAAGATGTAATAATAAAAATGCATTTACATTTTAATGGGAAAACAGAATCTATATACTCTTGATTGTAAATCATTTTTTGGAAGAACATGTCATTTTTTCTGGTTTTGCCAAGAATAAAAATTCCTGCTTTATATAGGGTAAGGATTTGATTGCCTAACATGTTCCAGGCACACATTATGTCCCTGGAAACTTGACAAAAGTTAATGTGTATATGAACTATTTTTATTGTATTTTTTATTTATATTTATTTATTTATTCCAGTCTCATCTATATACAATATAATATAAAATACATGTATATAGCCATTCTATAAGAATTATAAGAGACTAAACATCTAAAACACTATATCATACATGGTAAAACCAATATTAAGATTAAACATTACCAGTGTTAGACAGCTTAAAATATTAAAATCATGTTTGTACAAAATGATAGCCAAAATGGTAACATAGTACTTTTGAGTGACACTAAATAGCATGCTAGCTAACATTAAAACGTCAAACACTGGAAATATTTCATCTGTACAATTTTAAATTGTATGTCATATAATAAAATTGTTGCAATTACTAAAATATTATTACTATCATACATGGTAAAACCAATATTAAGATTAAAACATTACCAGTGTTTAGACAGCTTAAAATATTAAAATCATGTTTGTACAAATGATAGCCAAATGGTAAACATAGTACTTTTGAGTGACACTAAATAACATGCTAGCTAACACTAAAACGTCAAACACTGGAAAATATTTCATCTGTACAATTTTTTAAATTGTATGTCATATAATAAAATTGTTGCAATTACTAAATATTATTACTATCATACATGGTAAAACCAATATTAAGATTAAACATTACCAGTGTTAGACAGCCTAAAATATTAAAATCATGTTTGTATAAATGATAGCCAAATGGTAACATAGTACTTTTGAGTGACTCCAAATAACATGCTAGCCACATTAAAACGTCAAACACTGGAAATATTTCATCTGTACATTTTAAATTGTATGTCATATAATAAAATTGTTGCAATTACTAAATATTATTACAGTTTAAAATTTTTACTATATAAAATATTATTTCTAATTTTTAGTAAGTAAGGAAATCCCAGTAGTCGCATTGTCAGTGGAGATTTATCAAAAATGATAAATTGACCATTGCTTAATGTCTATAAACCAAAGAAACAACAACACTGCTGTATGTTTTTCGGGAAAAAGCTTAATGTACATTTATTGTGACATGTTCGCATAGTACATCAACAAAACTTTACTTTTTCATTTGTAAAATTGACATAAAATAGGGTTATGTTTCTTTTTTGTTTTGCATGTAAGATCGAAATATATTTCAGAGTGAAGACACCAGGTGCAATATTTTCACGAGTGGCATAGCTACATGTGAAAATTTAATAATCAAAAATAATAAGAATCAATGATCGATACTCATTACAAAAAAAATTAATAATTTTGACCAATGAATTAAATGTCCAGAAAATATGAAAATTTCACGCAAAACATACATGAAACAGTAGCATTATACAGCAATCATGACATAAATAGAATTGGCTAATGGTCTGGAAAAAAGTCATGCAATTGGCTTTTATAATCTAGACACTGAAAAGAACATGTTTTTAACTCAGAAATCATTTAAACTGCGGTATAAAAGTGAATGACAGACATGTAATTATAGGTAAATATAGTATCATTGTTATGCTTTCTAACTTTCATCGAATAGAAATTTCCGTATTATGTTAGTGACAAATACGGTACCATATATGGAAGTGACAGACTATTTTTGACATTGGGTCCTATCTTAGCTTTGTATAAGGTTGCATTTGGAAACGGGAACCAAAATTATCAAAGGCATGGCCGGTTTTCAAGAATAACATACTCATCTGTCAGTAATGAATTTATTTTGTTGACAACTACATTTCATTTTCTAAATAAAACGAAAAGGTATATAAAAAAAGGAATATTATGTTGTAGTAGCTTTCTGACACTATGTATTTTTCTACTCACAACGTTGGAAAATTGATATGTCGCTCGACCTTGGGTCTCGCGAGATATCAATTTTCTACGGCTGCTCGTAGCGAAATACAAAGCCCCAGAAAGTTTAACTACAACATAATATTCTGTTTGTATTTATGGAAGACAACTTGAATATCCTCTATTTATATGAGTGGAATACTGGTTAGCAAGAAATATTTAATGTGAAGCCAAAAATTCTTGAAGCTATAAAATCTTAAAAACTCAGTTGTGTTTTTAATCAACAGAGAGAATTCATGGAAACCCTTAAAAATACCGGATGCACCAAACTTGGTGTTTTAATTAAGATTTAAGAAACATTCACAGATGTGTTCAGATGAATTGTCACGATCATTATCATGAGGCCTCCAGTATGACACTAAATTCTAGCCATTTCATTAAAAAGCTGCTAGAATATTGGCCCTTATTGCGACTTCATCATTAGGGTTTTTTGGCATGATGATGGGAATGGAAAATATTGTTTTCTAAATATGTGCACCATCTGAGAATATGTTCTGGACCAATAAGGTGTGTGTAAAAATTTCAAATATTTCCCTCAATCCGAAATTTTTTCTTTAGAATATATTAATCTTTAAAATCAAGAAGAATTACCCAAAAATGAAAAGCTATTAATTGAGATCGAAAGAAGAAACTACAATTTTGTCAACTTCACTTTGGGTAATTTTCTGATAATTATCTTTTACAAAGTGATTTTTCCATTTTAAATACCAAAGTTGATATAAGTAATAATTGCAAATTTAATGCCTTAAGGCTTTCAGACCTACATCGTAAGTGGACCTCTTTTAATGCGGAAAAAATGGGCAAAACTAAATAAAATGAAATTTGAGATGGCACCACATTATGCCTCAGAATTCCATATTTCTTTAGAAATGTCAAACATGTGTGTTTCATAACTTTTGAATGATGGATATAGAGCATATAAGATGTTAAACAACAGAAGAAAGTTGTGCTGAATGTGCAGTAATGTGTCATAAAGCTATTGGTGTGTATTTTAAGGAGAAAATTTATAGGTATATAATAAAAGATTTTATTTTCATCGAGTTGAATGAAAATAAATATTTCATGAGTGGCTTCAAGTGAAAAATGATAATTTTCATACCACAAGATAAAAAATAAATCCTGTAAATATAGAAAAAACTTGAATTTTCGGATTGTTATATACATTTTTAGCTCACCTGACCATGAAGTGGTGAAGGTGAGGTATAGTGATGGGGCTATGTCTGGCCTTCGTGGTCGTGCAGTGTATGTCATGCTTCATCAACATTGTGGGTTGTTATTACTCTAGCAGACACAATCTTTATTGGATCATAATCAAACTTTGTCAGAATGTTTGTAGCAATGAAATACAGGTCATTACAGTTTAAATATGGGTCATCTTGGGTTAAAAACTAGGTCACAGGAGCTAAAAATAGAAAAATATTGCGAACACTAGTGGCTGCAGCTTTAATCAGGAAGGTTTTTTTTTTTTGAAGATTTGTTGGTCAAGTTCAAAAATGGGTAATCTCTGGTCAAAAACTAGGTCACAGAAACTAAAAATAGAAAACTCTAAATGTTAACACTGTAGTGGCTGCAGTTTTGATCCAAATATTCTTGAAATTTGCTAGGAACATTGTTTTGATGATTTCTAGGACATATTTGAATATAGGTCATCTAGGATCAAAAACTAGGTCACACAGCCCAAATATAGAAAAACCTTTAGAAAAACACTCTAGGGGCTTCTGTTTCAGTCCAAATATCCTTAAATTTGGTCAAAAAGGTTTTGATGATTTCTAGGTCAAGTTTAAATATTGGTCATCTCTGGTCAAAAACTAGGCTACAGGAGCTAAAAATTTCTTTCCTTTTTGTTCAAAAGTTCACTATATCAGTAGTCATCAGACCATGACCTAATTAGAACTTGATCAGCATATTCTTATGATATATCTTTATGTTAAATTTGAGTAGAATATATGAAGAACTGTTTGGGGAGATAATAAAAGGAAACTTAAGTAAGGAAAAAACTTGTTTACACTCTAGGGGCTACTTTTTAAGTCCAAATATCCTGGAAATTGGTCAGGAAGGTTGTTTTGATGATTTCTAGGTCAGGTTTGAATATTGTCATCTCGGGGTCAAAAACTAGGTAACACATACCAAATATTGATAACTTGCTAACATTCTTGGGCTACTGTTTAAGTAGAATTATCCTGAAAATTGGTCAGAAAGGTTGTTTTGACGATTTCTAGGTCAATATTGAACTAGGTCACACAGCCCAAATAAAAGGGGATTGAGCCTTCATTGTCAGGTGAGCGATATTAGGACCATCATGACTCTCTTGCTTTCTTTTTGACATTACAATTTAAAAGACTTCCCCTTAAATTTTTTGTATTAAGCTGAATTTAGAAGAAGTTTTACATAGTCCATCAAGACACCAGTAAAAATCAAAAGGCTGCAATTTCTGTGGTAATTTTCTGATCTTTGCAATCTAAATCATACAGTATTTGTATGTATTTTCCTGTATAAGTTTATTTTGATATACTAAAATTCCTCTTGCAGGGCACCGAGTTGCAGCGACTGCTTTTAGATTTTTTGCTATAACAGTTTGAGTTTCATGAGGTCACACTAACATTTTGATGTTTCACATTATCACAATTTTTGTTAATAGGTACACACATTTGTGTCAGGACTGTAACTTTTTCATGCACCAAAGGATTTTAAAATAAATAAATCAAGACGAGGTGTAGCGTCCAAGAATTAAATCACTACCTCAAATGTCAAGGTCACACTAACATTTTAAAGTTTCCCATTACCGCACTTAGTAGAGTTAATTGGTACACACAATTGTTTCCAGGCTGTAACTTTGTCATGCATGAAAAGATTTTAGAATAACATGGCATACATATTTACCACATCAAGACAATGTGTAGCCTTCAAGAATCTTGTCCCTACCTCAAAGGTCAAGGTCACACTTCCATTTTGAAGTTTACTTTATCACAGTTAGAGCTTAAAGTACACACATTCATGTCTTTCCTGTAACTTTGTCATGCATGGAAGGATTTTAGAATAACTAAGCATAAATGGCTACCACATCAAGAAGATGTGTCATCTCCAAGACCCATGTCCCTACCTTCAAGGTCAAGGTCACACTTCTAGTTTGAAGGAAATTTTTCTCTCGAGAAGAGTTTGAAGATACACATTTATGTCCAGACTGTACTTTTGTCATGCTTTAATAACTAGGAACAAATGTCTACCACATCAAGATGTTGTGTCCAGCTAAGGCTCATGTCGGTCTGTCTGTCCGTGAATCCTTATTTACACAACAATCATGTGCAGACTGTAACTTTGTCATGCATCAAGGGATTTTGAAATAACTTGGCACAAATATCTATCACATGACAATGTTGTGTAGCTTCAAAGAACCACATCCTTTCTTCAAAGGTCAAGGTCTCAATTATATTTTGAAGGTTCACGCTATCACAATTAGAGATTATAGGTACACATATTTGTGTCCAGGACTATAAATGTCATGCATTGAAGAGTTTTAAAATAACTTGGCACAAATGTCAACCACATCAAGATGACATGTTGTGTGTAAGACCTCCAAGGTCAAGGTCACTCTAATAGTTTGAAGGTACTTATGCTTATAAGAAGAGTTTGAAGGTACACATTAGTTTTCAAACTGTAGCATTGTCATGCATTGAAGGATTTTAAAATAATTTGGCATAAATGTGTACCACATTAAAAGATGATGTGTTGCAATCAAATCCCTTCTCCAAAGGTGTTATGTTTGCTATAAATACCAATTCATTTCACAAGAATAATATTAAGCAATCCGTTACTTTCATTCTATTCTCTTTTTACAATACCTGCAAGCATATATACCTTTTCGGGGCATTCGTCACTTACATGAGGGCATTCGTCACTTGCGTGTCAGCTCGTTTTTTTGGGTTTTTTTATGGTGTTGTGAGTGCTTTTTGTAATTTGCTTTCTTTTAGTTACTTCACAATATTTTACTTTTAAATACATTTTCAAAATTTTCATGAAAATTAGAAGAATATGGAGGCGTGCTGTTATGTAAATTGTTACCTTATATAATTGTGTCGCCTTCAAAAGGTGACATATAGGGGTTACTTTTGTCGGCGGTGTCGGCGGCGGCGTCTGTGTCGGCGTCGTTGTCGGCGTCGTTGTCGGCGTCGTTGTCGGCGTCCCCTAAAGCTTGTCCGGAGCATAACTCAGTCACTATAAGTCTGATTGACTTCAAACTTGGTATGCATGCTTCTTTCAATAACCCGAAGTGCAGTGCACAAGGACCAGTACTCTGCAGTTCTTATTTTTTGAGTTATTGCCCTTTGTTAATTTTCATACTTTAATTTTGTCCGGGCCATTTCTCTTCAACTAAAAAAGCTATGGACTTGAAACTTCATAGGTCACTATAAGTCTGATTGACTTCAAACTTGGTATGCATGCTTCTTTCAATAACCCGAAGTGCAGTGCACAAGGACCAGTACTCTGCAGTTCTTATTTTTTGAGTTATTGCCCTTTGTTAATTTTCATACTTTAATTTTGTCCGGGCCATTTCTCTTCAACTAAAAAAGCTATGGACTTGAAACTTCATAGGATGATAGATCTCATTATTAAGAAGTGCAGTGCACAAGAACCAGTACTCTGCACTTCCTAATTTTTGAGTTATGGCCCTTTGTTAATTTTCATACTTTATTTTTGTCCGGGCCATTTCTCCTAATGTATAAAAGCCATGGACATGAAACTTCATAGGATGATAGGTCTCATTAAGAAGAAGTGCAGTTGCACAAGAACTGGTACTCTGCATTTCTTATTTTTTGAGTTATTGCCCTTTTGTTTTATTTTCATACTTTAATTTTGTCCGGGCCATTTCTCCTTTAGCTATAAAAGCTATGGACTTGAAACTTCAAGGATGATAAGATCTCATTATTAAAAAGTGCAGTGCACAAGAATCGGTACTCTGCATTTCTTAATTTTTGAGTTATGGCCCCTTTGTTAATTTTCATACTTAATTTTTGTCCAGGCCATTTCTCCGAAAGTATAAAAGTTATGGACTTGAAACTTCATAGGATGATAGATCTCATTAAAAAGAAGTGCAGTGCATAAGAACTGATACCCCTCATTTCTTATTTTGAGTTATTGCCCTTTGTTGATTTTCTTACTTTATTTTTGTCCTGGTCATTTCTCCTCAAGTATGAAAGCTATGGACTTGAAACATCATAGAATGATAGATCTTATTGATAAGAAGTGCAGGGTACAGAAACTGCTGCTCTGCACTAATTATTTTTTTAGTTATTGCCCTTTGTTATTTTTCATATTTTATTTTTGTCCTGGCCATTTCCCCTAAACTACATTGTTCACAAGGCGACACATCCGACTCGCGGAGTTCTAGTTTAGGTAAAAATTTAAGTACTGACTGAATACTGAATGACAGTGCAGACCATCATCTGACGACATCATGTCTTTTCTGATCTTGGTTTGCACTGGTTGCACGGGTAGATTCATTAATGCTGCCAGCAGGGTAATGGTCTAAAGAAGGTTGCCCATGAACAACCTAACCTGTATGTATGTTTTCATCATGTCCTTTTGGTAGTTTTGTTACCCAGTTTAATGTTTTGTAGTCATAACACCTAAATAAAAAAATATCTCACATCCAAATCTTAGTAAAGGAAAATAATAAAAAACCAGAATGATCCTAATGCATTATAAAGGTCAATATTAATAGTCATATTTAATTTTCATCTTATTTTTTTCAATTCAAATATAACATAATTATGTTCAAAAGTTCGGATATTTGGGATATTTTTCATCAAAATAGGGAAAAATGAAAAGTCTCTGATGTGGGATTGCCATGCCAACAGTTTTATTGAAATATGACCAACTGATTGCCCATAAATATTACAAGTGTTAATCTATGTCCTGCAATCACAACTTGAGGTCTTTTCACTTGACAACAATTGCTATTTGGAAGGGTTTCTTTCATGTTTACAATAGGTTGGCGGATGTGATTGTTCGCTTTATTCAGACATATAAAAACAGTAATCTTTTGAAGCCCTTTCAGGCCATACTCAATCAGTCAATAGTTCTTTTTTTGGCTACAAACTTAAGACATAAACATTCTCTATATTTTTAGCTACATGTGCTATTTTGTCACATAACCCATGCCGCTTTTACAACTATGTGAAAATGTGGTGTCTGCACGGCCTTGCGTATATTTTGACTTGATGTCATTCTGTTAATATAATTATAAACATTATAAGCGTTAAGACACGCTAAATGTTAGCGTTATACTAAAAGCGCTTCAAAAGGTTCTTTTTCACATTAAACGGGCTTTATTTTTGGTATGTGACAGATATGATTATTAAATTTAATAAATTCATGTAAGTTTAATACTAAATTTGTTGAACGAGTTGATGAAAATAATATTATTTGAGCCAGAGCCAGCAATAGGTTCTTCCCATGGGGCCATTTAATACTTTTGGCAACTAAATTTAAATTTTTCAACTCTTAGCATGCTTGGCAGCATTGAAAGATGGACAAGTCCATTTAAGACATTTAATTAGCATAAAAATTATTGATTCTAAATTTCCTTAAACTACTAATGAACTGTTCAAAATTCAAACCAGGGTGATTCCATTATACAAAATTTGTAAATTATGTCAGTTTATTCTGTGAAAAATGTCATGGATGTAAAAAATAAACAAGATTAAACGAAAATATCTAGATGATTCAAATTAATAGGATTTCTGTAGATTTTTGTAGAATTAAGCTCATAATGTCTTGAAATATTGTGATCCTAAATTACATAAATTCTTAAAATATCTCAGGAATCTTCTTAAGATGTGGATAAGTTAAAATAATGTTATAATCTTGAGTATAAAGCTGTAAAGAGGAAATAATTTTTTCAGCATGATTGTACGATTTAGGAAACAGAATCAGAATTTACGATCAGATTGACTGTAAATGAGTAATAAATTATAATGTCATAGAAGCATTATCTCGAAGGTTTTAGATCATCTAATTGTAAAGAGTTACAAAGCTTCGTTGTGTGGTCCCCCGGCATTGTGTGCATTGAACATCGTCTGTCTGCTGTTGATATCCACTATTTCTTGGCGATTTAAACAACTTTAACTTCCTAACAACGGCGTAGAAAAAGACGTTTTATGCCCGCGGGCATTTTTTAACTAATTCACATAAATAATCCTGTCAACTATTTGGCAAATTAATTAGTATGGCAATAGTTAATTTATAATACTTCATTATAAAAATAAATGAGAACAAAGATTAACAAGGCGACGTTCACAGAACAATACCCATGACCTAGCCACACTCATGGGCCACCTGGTTAAGGTACCGAAAATTGGATAAGACATATTAAGGGCAGTGAAAGGAGGAGACGAACATGTCATAATTTACTTCATTATGGTGAGTTTTGTATTCTGTCAGCTAGGTTAGGTAATATTTACAACAATGGCAGTGATGATTAGTCCAGGGTGATAAAAGGATTGGGATCGACGTGTAATAAATTACTTACATTACAGTCAATGAGTTAAATTTGTATGCTGACAGTTATGTTAATTAATATTTACAGAAATGCTAGTGATCATTAGTCACTCATAAGAATAGTGCACTGATTTATGCTATCTGGTAGAGGGCTTAGCGGTAATGAAACTTCCTGTCGTGATTTTTTCGCACCAAAAAATGTGTGACAGCCTTTCCGCACCTGAGGAAGTCGTATGGCATATATAAGAGGATCGATGAGTGAATTCATCTGAAGTACGAGAAGCAGAATTCCATTAACGAGGAGTAAATCCTGCAAATGTTCGATCAAGTACTGCACATTAGTTTTTAATAAAAAGTTCATATAGATTTGGAAAATTCCCATCGGCGCCCAACAGACTGTAAATGTTCCAATTAGAAGTATTGTAGTCACCAAAGCTTTAGTTGTTTGTTGCTTAGGAATTCCAATAAGCCCCTCTGGGCTTTTTAGGCGAATGTAAATTCTGGTGTAAATTATAACGATGATTAGCAAGACGACAAAAATAAAACTTATAATGAAAATTTCGAGGTCGTACGGATCTATAAAAATTGCCGTGCACACAGAATTGCTGTCATTACTTCCAGCTTTCATTAATAATCCAATTATGAATTCCAGGAGACCTGCTGTAATGCTAAGTGCCCAAATTCCGATCACAAGAAAATTTCCTCGAAAATTGGACAAAAGTCTTCTGTGATGTAATGGCCTCATAATGGCAACATAGTGATCTAAAGCCATTCCAAGTAGATTTATTTGAGTGGCAATTAATGCAATGTACAAGATGGGCTTATACAAATTCCTGCAGTCTTCAAATATTTCTCTAAATGTGTCAAGTATGTACTTTAATGGGATAGCGATCAAAACCAAACCGTCAGATATGCACAGACTTACGATAAGTTTGGAATGTGTTCTGTTGCTGTTCGATGCTTTCACAGTTGCAAATATTGCAGTTCCATTAGCTACTATCCCAAGTATTGAAAACATGAAAGAGATCATTTCAATGGGATTTGAAAACAATCCTTCCATTGTTTTCACTGTATTACCACTGATGTTTCCCCTGTCAGTTGTTCCATTGATAGTGCCAGCTGTTTCAAATTTTAGCTGTTCCATTAGTTATGTCAGTTGTTTCATTGATAATGCCTGCTATTTTAATTGTTTGCTGTTCCATTGATAGTGCCTGCTATTTTAAATGTCAGCTGTTTCATTGATAGTGCCTGCAATGTTAAATGTCAGCTGTTCCATTGATAATACTTGCCCGTATGTAAAGGCAGCTGTTCCATTGATTTACCTGCTAATGTTCTCGGTTCAGCGGTGTGTGTCGCGAGTGTGATAAGTGCCTCTTTTAAATGTCTCCGTTTCCATGATAAATGCCTATGCTATATTAATCTTCAGCTGTTTCTTATTTAAATGTCAGTTGTTCCATTGATAATACCTTCTGGTTTTACTGTATTGCTGTTCCTTTGATAGTCCAAGTTTTTTTTTTTAAATTGCCTGAAATGATAGGAAATGTTCACTTTAAAATGGCATATTGTTAAATCAAGAGACAAATGTACTGTTACAAGTCCTATTAATAGCATGATTTACAGGTATTTGTGTTACAATTTTGTTTCTAGATTATTGTATTTTTTTAAGTGAAAAACCTAAGGCTTTAAGGCAAAGCCCCTGTTTGATTTTTATGTTTTAAAAAATTGTTAAAATTCCTAGATGAATGGACAAAAGTACCCTAGACCAATAGTAAAAAAAAAGATGAAAAAGCCCCATTATGGATGGACAAAAGAAAAGTTCTTGGAACAAATGCAGCAAAATGACCAAGAGCTTTTAAATGAATAAACAAAATCCTCCACACTAAAAAGACAAATGACAAATAGCTTCTCAATAGATGGACAAAAACCCCTCACTTAAATACATGTATAGCAAAATGACCATAAGTTTTTCAATATTTAATCTGTTATAAGAAATTTTGTCTTATGGCATTGTAAATATTTAAGGTATTTAGTTCATTACAATAAGCCCCTTTTGGCATAGGGGGTTGTGAGTTTAATCATCAGAATTGCAGCCACCTAATCATTTAACCCAGCATGATTTTGTAAGAAGCAACTTAGAATGGGTTTTGAATACTGGAGTCTATGCATCTCTGAATAGCTCCAGCAGGTGTCACAGCTGGCTTTTGACCTTTGGTATTGCTTTAAGTTTTTTTAACACCCAAGGTTAGCCATAATCATCTTTCCTGTTTCAGTGACAAAATTATGACGTAAACTGTGTTGATGTGTCATAAAACCAAACCAAAAAAATTGATTATAATAAAAAAGATTTTGAAAATCTTAAATACAGAAATTCTTCATAAATATCAATTTAAATTTAGCACAAAAAAGTAACATGTCTTTAAGGCTTATTTAAAGTAATTGAGTATATTATTGCAATTAAATTTGGCTCCTATAATCTAAAAGATACATTAACTGCGTTCTTCTCATTCACAGATGATTATTTGCAATAATTGTATTATGATGACAAATAAATAATTCTTTAATCTTACACATGGGAAAATAACTTTTACAACAAATGTGTAATTGTTTTTCTTCTTCTCATGATTTAGAATTGGCTCCTTCAGAATGCTGACATGACAATTGACTTTCTAACTTCTTGTGGGGTTCTATCCGGTAGGGAACTTTTGTATTGCTTGCAATATATTTTGATATTAAATTGCTTGTTTCTCTGTGACATTTGATCTTGAACATTGATTCTTGACATTTAATCTCGAACATTGATTCATGGGCATTTGATATTGAATATTGATTCATGACACTGCATTTAATTTTGAACATTGATTCATATGCATTTAATCTTGAACATTGATCCGTGGCATTTTGATCTTTAACATTGATTAATTGGCATTTTATCTTGAACATTGATTCATGGGCATTTAATCTTGAACCTTGATTCATGGGCATTTTATCTTGAACATTGATTCATGGGGGCAACATTGATTCATGGGCAATGGCATTTTTTATCTTGGGCATTTAATCTTGAACATTGATTCATAGGCATTTAATCTTGAACATTAATTCATGGGTTTTTAATTTTGAGCATTGATTCATGGGCATCTAATCTTGGACATTGATTCATGACATTAAATCTTGAACATAGATCAATGGGCATTTTATCTTGAACATTGATTCATGGGGGCAACATTGATTCATGGGCAATGGCATTTTTATCTTGGGCATTTAACCTTGAACATTGATTCATTGGCATTTAATCATGGACTTTAATTCATGGGCATTTAATCTTGAACATTGATTCATGACATTTAATCTTGAACATTGATTAATGGGCATTTAATCTTGAACATTGATTCATGGGCATTTAATCTTGAACATTGATTCATGACATGTAATCTTGAACATTGATTCATGACATTTAATCTTGAACATTGATTCAAGGGCATTTAATATTGAACATTGATTCATGGGTATTTAATCTTGAACATTGTTTGTTTGTTTGTTTCATTTTACGCCTTTTTCCAACAGTTTTTCGGTCATATAGGCGGGTACTTTCCTAACCATTGTTCCTGGAGAGTTACACCAGTACTAAACTACCTTCCTCCGTGCTAAACTACCAAAGCATCTCCCGAGGATCGAACCCACGCCAGAAAGGTAACTGGATTAGAAGTCATCGACTCTTACCCCTCGACCACAGATTGATTCATGGGCATTTAATCTTGAACATTGATTCATCTGCATTTAATCTTGAACATTGATTCATGGGCATTTAATCTTGAACATTGATTCATCGGCATTTAATCTTGAACATTGATTCATGACAGTTAATCTTGAACCTTGATTCATGGGCATTTGATCTTGAACATTGATTCATGGGCATTTAATATTGAACATTGATTCATGGCATTTAATCTTGAACATTGATCCATGGGCATTTAATCTTTACCATTGATTCATTGTCATTTATCTCTCACCACTGTTTCAGAAATTGTGTTGGATAAGTTAAGTCAATCACTTGCAGAGAAATTTGTTAATTAACTGGTAAATTATCCAGGAACTCCAGTATTTAAGGTGGCCAGTGACTTTCTGGCTATGATCAAAAATATGTTAAATTAATTGGCATTTAAAAACCAAAGAAACAAATAAGTTTTAAAAGTTGGAAATTTGTTACCCCATCATTTTTATACTAAATTAAATGCCATTTTCTTTTGAGGGGATTTGGCTATCATATCAAGAGGCTTTTGCTCATTGAAAGCAAAGTAGCCTTATTATATGTATAAAATCAGCATGCCAATTAAGAATCACGATGTAGGGACCGCATTTTAACCTTTTACCCCATGAGCATATTGCGAAAAATGGCCGTTTTCATTGAAAAGCCTCCTGTAACAAGTTCAAACTGCTATGAAACTATGAAAAATGCTTAAATTCTAATGAAACTTGGCACAAATGTTGACTACCCCATAGCATGCTCAATGGTAAATTTCCTGTTACCAATGGCAATGGGGGGACATCTCAAAATTGCCAAAAATCACTATTTTGCATTGTTTTTTTCCATCAAAACTGATTTCAAAGTGCTGCAACTTCTCAATGAATTGAGATAGAGTAATGGGCCTTTCAGCGTCGGTTACTAGTTACCCTAAGATGGACTAGAGGCCATTTTTAGCCTGTCACATGTCCAAAATTTCCTTGGCTATGAGGGGAACTCCGCCCCCCTTCAAACCCCCCAAACAGAAGGGGTCACATCCTCCTTCTGGCAACCCCCTGATGTAATATTTTGATAGGGGACGGCGTCGAAAAAGTGGTCACTTTTTTTAACAACACTTCTTAAACAAAACACAGTGTTTGGGGTCAAAATAGGGCATTTTTTCACTGTTTGAGGCCTCAAAAGGGGGGGAGGGCAAAAAGCCGTCAAAACTCGCTTGTATAAGGGAAAAGGTTAAAGCAAACAATTATAATAAATTAACGCTACAAACTCACAGTTAATCTGTCATTTTTTGGTTTCTTTATTATATGCCCAAAAGAATTTCGGACATATTATGTTATACCCCCTGGCGTCCATCTGTCCGTCCGTCCGTCCGCCCGCCCGTCGTCTGTCCATCCGTCTGTTAGCAATTTGGTTTCTGGAGCATAACTTAAGTTCCATTTTGCCCACAATATTTAAACTTCATAGGATGATTTTCCATATTGGGTAGAAGACCCCTATTGATTTTGGGGTCATAAGGTCAAAGGTCAAGGTCACCATGACCTTAAAACTGAAAACAGTTTCCAGAGCATAACTTAAGTTCCATTTGGCCTACAGTGTTCAAACTTCATAGGATACTTGTCCATATGGGGTAGAAGACCCCTATTGATTTTGGGGTCACAAGGTCAAAGGTCAAGGTCACCATGACCTTAAAACTGAAAATAGTTTCCGGAGCATAACTTAAGTTCCATTTGGCCCACAGTGTTCAAACTTCATAAGATGATTTTCCATATTGGGTAGAAGACCCCTATTGATTTTGGGGTCACAAGGTCAAAGGTCAAGGTCACTATGACCTTAAAACTGAAAACAGTTTCCAGAGCATAACTTAAGTTCCATTTGGCCCACATTGATCAAACTTTATAGGATGATTGTCCATATTGGGTAGAAGACCCCTATTGATTTTGGGGTCACAAGGTCAAAGGTCAAGGTCACTATTACCTTAGAACTGAAAACAGTTTCTTGAGCATAACTTAAGTTCTATTTGGCCCACAGTGTTCAAACTTCATAGGATGATTGTCCATATTGGGTAGAAGACCCCTATTGATTTTGGATTCACAAGGTCAAAGGTCACTATTAGTTAGAAATTGAAAACAGTTTCTTGAGCATAACTTAAGTTAAATTTAGTCCACAATATTCAAACTTCATAGGATGATTGTCCATATTGGGAAGAAGACCCCTATTGATTTGGGGTCACAAGGTCAAGGTCACTATTACCTTAAAACTGAAAACAGTTTTCGGAATATAACTTAAGTATCATTTGGCCTCCTGTGTTTAAACTTCATAGTATCATTGTCCATATTGGGTAGAAGACCCCTAATGATTTTGGGGTCACAAGGTCAAAGGTCAAGGTCACTTTTACCTTAGAATTGAAAATAGTTTCTGCCCGGGCATAACTTTAAGTTCCATTTGGACCACAATATTGAAACTTCAAAGGAGGATTGTTATTTGAAGGAGGTAATACTTTATTTTACTCCCAAGTCTTACAAATGCTTCATCTTTATTAAAAAAAAAAATCACTTCGGGCATATAATGGTCCGCCTAGCGGTGCTCTTGTTTACATCTTGGCTTACAACTACTGTAATAAACATGATCATATGAAACTTCGGTTACACACTGAATTGAATTAAGGATGGGGAAAAAATAACAACAAACACACAAAACTAATAAAACTGACTATTTGTTACAATGAATTATTAGTCAACAGACAATTTTATTTATTTACATTTTAAAATAATTCATTAACACTTCGGGACTGTATACAATATGAAAGCACATTGATTTTTTTTTTCTTTAAAGGAACTCCGCTGGCTCACGTTGACAAAAGTCTTATTACATAGAAATTGAATTTCTTACATAAATCAACTGTAGCACTTCAAACAGAAATGTAAAGATTATATAATTTTACAGAATAATCCTATGAATTGAATTTAAACAAGATATGTTTGTAAAACATGTATGCCCCCTATCGGCAGCCAATTAGTCATGTGATCAGGTTATTTAATGCATGACTTCTGACCCAGTGAACAAACAATTAATAAGGGTTATCAAGTATCTACTGGTCATGACCTTAACCTTTGACCCCTTGACCCAAAACTCAATAGGGGTCATCTGCTGGTCACGACCAATCATCATACAAAGTTTGAAGTTCCTAGGCCTAAGCGTTTTTAGTTAATTGATCAGAAACTGTTTTTACCTACATGGTCAATGTGACCTTGACTTTTGACTAGTCAAGGTAATAATTATTGTGATGTGCAGCAATTTAAGTTATTACAAATCTTACCAAATAATATTTGCATAAATTTTATGAATCATGTAGGCCTCATTAATGACAGCCAAGTTGTTATATTACATAAGACCTTCAAATGTGTGTACCAAAAGCATTTTTAATTAAATATAAAAATATCAACCAAGGCAACTTGAGTTGTTGAGTTATTGTCAGAAACCGTCATTAAGTACAAGGTCAATATGACATTGACCCCTTGACTCCAAAATCAATAGGGGTCATCTGCAGGTCATGACCAATCACCATACCAAGTTTGAAGTTCCTAGGCCTAAGCGTTCTTTAGCTATTAATCGGAAACCGTTTTTACCTACAAGGTCAATGTGACCTTGACCTTTGACCCCTTGACCCCAAAATCAATAGGTGTCATCTGCTGGTCATGACCAATCACCATACTAAGTTTGAAGTTCCTAGGCTTAAGCGTTCTTTAGTTATTGATCGGAAACTGTTTTTACCTACAATGTCAAGGTGACCTTGAAATTTGACCCCTTGACCCCAAAATCAATAGGGGTCATCTGCTGTTTATGACCAATCACCATACCAAGTTTGAAGTTCCTAGGCCTAAGCGTTCTTTTGTTATTGATCGGAAACTGTTTTTACCTTCAACGTCAATGTGACCTTGACCTTTGACCCCAAAATCAATAGGGGTCATCTGCTGGTTATGACCAATCACCATACCAAGTTTGAAGTTCCTAGGCCTAAGCGTTCTTTAGTTATTGATCGGAAACTGTTTTTACCTTCAAGGTCAATGTGACTTTGACCCCAAAATCAATAGGGGTCATCTGCTGGTCATGACTAATCACCATACCAAGTTTGAAGTTCCTAGGCCTAAGGGTTCTTTAGTTATCACTTGGAAACCATTTGGTCTACTGACCGACGGACTGACAAATACGAAGCAATATACCCCCTCTAATCTTTGAAGTGGGGGCAGAATAATATTTTTTTACGATTTTTACACGGTAACATAATTTAAAACTAAAAGCTTTTAAATGCTTTTCAATTATGGGTCATTTTTCACAATTGTCATAATCATTCTCAGAAAATGGAGTGAGTGTCAATGGTCTGAAATTTTGCACAACAATTAATTGGTCCAAACCTACATCTCATATAGTACAATAATCTGGAATAAATATTTCCTGACTTGCCATGTTAAAAATCCTCAGTGGAGTCCCTTTAAAAGAGGTTTAACGTAAGTAAATATTATTATTTATTGATATATAATCTATTATTTAGGGATATAATTTCAGACTGCAAAGAACACATCCAAAATGCCTGGTATATGAATAATACATTATACATATCATTGTTTATAAAATATTGTCTATTAAATGTTTGCTGAAGCATTGTCAACTGAATAAAAAATCCTTAATGGATGTTTTATTGACAGACTTTCTAAAGTCCCGAAGTCCCGCTTATAACAGGCGGAATTATAATGTTAAGAAAATCAGTATTTTATGATATCCATCAGAAATACTTAATGTTTCTTTCACAAACTTGGAGTTTAAAGGCATTAGTAACATAAAAATGAATTAAGAATTGAAAAAGAGTAATGTTCTTATCCTCTTCTTATCATTTTATGCTTGAAATTTTCTTAATGTTCTTAAAAATGAAGGATACATAAATTTTCTTTGATATTGCAGTATATTAAACATGCAGTTTAATGGCATTCACAACATGTCAGGTTCTTTCTTAATTGAACAGACTATGTGTGCAATTAACGAATTATATTTTGTGAAGCATTATTTTTTAAAGGAGCATGCTTCAAGATCCATGAAATTTTTTAAAATGTATTAAACTGTATTTTCAAGTGAACAAAGAATTTACACAATCATTGCAAATGACTTTTTCAGTCCAAGTCATTTACTTAGTAAATATCAAAATATGCTAAATAAAAAAGCCCTAATTGTGTAACTTTGTTATTTGAAGTCAGATTTTACAACTATTTCACAGAAACAATCATCATATTCAGACAATGTGTCACATGCAACATTTGGGTTGCTACCTTGAAGGTCAAGGTTACAGCATGACCTTTCAGAAAAATAGTGTCCGGCCTATAACTTTGTTATTATGCCCCCATTTCGAAGAAAAGGGGGTATATTGCTTTGCACTTGTCGGTCCGTCGGTCCGTAGACCAAATGGTTTCCGAGTGATAACTAAAGAACCCTTAGGCCTAGGAACTTCAAACTTGGTATGGTGAAGAACCCTTAGGCCTAGGAACTTCAAACTTGGTATGGTGATTGGTCATGACCAGTAGATGACCCCTATTGATTTTGGGGTCAAGGGGTCAAAGGTCAAGGTCATATTGACCTTGAAAGCAAAAACGGTTTCCGATCAATAACTAAAGAACCTTAAGGCCTAGGAACTTCAAAATTGGTATGGTGATTGGTCATGACCAGTAGATGACCCCTATTGATTTTGGGGTCAAGGGGTCAAAGGTCAAGGTCACATTGACCTTGAAAGCAAAAACGGTTTCCGATCAATAACTAAAGAACCTTAAGGTCTAGGAACTTCAAACTTGGTATGGTGATTGATCATGACCAGTAGATGACCCCTATTGATTTTGGGGTCAAGGGGTCAAAGGACAAGGTCACATTGACCTTGTAAGCAAAAACGGTTTCCGATCAATAACTAAAGAACCTTAAGGCCTAGGAACTTCAAACTTGGTATGGTGATTGGTCATGACCAGTAGATGACCCCTATTGATTTTGGGGTCAAGGGGTCAAAGGTCAAGGTCACATTGACCTTGAAAGCATAAACGGTTTCCGATCAATAACTAAAGAACCTTAAGGCCTAGGAACTTCAAACTTGGTATGGTGATTGGTCATGATAGTAGATGACCCCTATTGATTTTGGGGTCAAGGGGTCAAAGGTCAAGGTCACATTGACCTTGTAAGCAAAAACGGTTTCCAATCAATAACTAAAGAACCTTAAGGCCTAGGAACTTCAAACTTGGTATGGTGATTGGTCATGATCAGTAGATGACCCCTATTGATTTTGGGGTCAAGGGGTCAAAGGTCAAGGTCACATTGACCTTGAAAGCAAAAACGGTTTCCGATGAATAACTAAAGAACCTTAAGGCCTAGGAACTTCAAACTTGGTATGCTGATTGGTCATGATCAGTAGATGACCCCTATTGATTTTGGGGTCAAGGGGTCAAAGGTCAAGGTCACATTGACCTTGTAGGTAAAACGTTTTCCAATCAATAACTAAAGAACCTTAAGGCCTAGGTACTTCAAACTTGGTATGGTGATTGGTTATGACCAATCAGATGACCCCTATTGATTTTGGGGTTAAGGGGTCAAAGGTCAAGGTCACATTGACCTTGTAGGTAAAAACGGTTTCCGATCAATAATGAAAGAACCCTTAGGCCTAGGGACTTCAAACTTGAGATGGTGATTGGTCATGATCATTAGATGACCCCTATTGATTTTGGGGTCAAGGAGTCAAAGGTCAAGGTCACATTGACCTCTTAGGTAAAAATGGTTTCCGATCAATAACTAAAGAACCCTTAGTCCTAGGAACTTCAAACTTGGTATGGTGATTGGTCATGACCAGCAGATGACCTATTGATTTTTGGGTCAAGGGGTCAAAGGTCAAGGTTACATTGACCTTGTAGGTAAAAACGGTTTCCGATCAATTAACAAAAAACGCTGAGGCCTAGGAACTTCAACCTTTGTGTGATGATTGGTCATGACCAGCAGATGACCCCTATTGAGTTTTAGGTGAAGGGGTCAAAGGTCAAGGTCACATTGATCTTTTAAGTAAAAACGGTTTCTGATCAATAACTCAAGAACACTTAGGCCTAGGAACTTCAAACTTGGTATGGTGATTTGTCATGACCAGCAGATTACTCCTATTGATTTTGGGATTAAGGGGTCAAAGGTCAAGGTCACAATGACCTTGTAAGTAAAAACGGTTTCTGATCTATAACTAAAGAACGCTTCAGCCTAGGATATTCAAACTTGGCATGGTGATTGGTCATGACCAGCAGATGACCCCTATTGATTTTGGGGTCAAAGGTCAAGGTCACATTGACCTTGTATGTTAAAACGGTTTCCGATCAATAATAAGAGAACCCTTAGGCCTAGGAACTTCAACCTAGGCATGGTGATTGGTCATGACCAGCAGATAACCCTTATTGATTTTGGGGTCAAGGGGTCAAAGGTCAAAGTCACATTGACCTTGTAGGTAAAAACAGTTTCTGATCAATTTACTAAAAACGCCTAGGCCTAGGAACTTCAAACTTTGTATGATGATTGGTCGTGACCAGCAGATGACCCCTATTGAGTTTTGGGTCAAGAGGTCAAAGGTCAAGGTCATGACCAGTAGATACTTTATAACCCTTATTAATTGTTTGATCACTGGGTCAGAAGTCATGCATAATAACCTTATCACATGACTAATTGGCTGCTGATAGGGGGCATACATGTTTTACAAACATATCTTGTTTGAAGTTGGATTTTATAACTATTTCTCAAAATTGATCACCATATTGAGATAATGTGTCTCTCTCAACATTTTGGTTGCTACCTTGAATGTAAAGGTCACAGCATGACCTTGCAGCAAAATCTTTTCTGGCCCATAAATTTGGTATTTGAAGTCGGATTATACAACTATTTCACAGAAATAATCAACATATTGAGACAATGTGTAATGCGCAACATTTGGGTCGCTTCATCGAAGGTCAAGGTCACAACATGACCTCGCAGCAAAATAGTGTCCGGCCCATAACTTTGTTATTTGAAGTTGGATTTTACAACTTTTTCACAGAAATGATCACCATATTGAGATGTGTCGCGGGCAACATTTGGGTTGTTTTTTATTTTGAGTTTTGTGACATAACTCTGACACTACAAAAGGTTTACCTTCCTGTGTCCAAAACCTATTTGGGAGCATCACCGGGTTAAACCGGCTTTTGTTGTGTTGCCTCTACGGAGTAGTGGGGAGTAGAGGTGACATATAGGGATCACTTCTCCGTCTTCTGTCTGTCTGTCCGTCCGTCCGTTACAAAACTTGTCCGGACTACTACTCATAAAGTACTGGTGCAATTTCATCCAAACTTTACAGGAATGATCAGTACCAAGTTTAGTTGTGCATATTGTCAGCATTTTCCGGTTCAATGATTTTTGTCAGAGTTATGGCCCTTTAATAATTTTTAGTTTTAGAGTTTTGCCGGCTTCTTCTCTTATACCACTAATGCAATTTCAATGAAACTTTACAGGATTGATCTCTAGCTCAAGTCCTTGCGCATATTGCACGGGTTTTCCAGTTGAATGAATTTTGGCCGAGTTATGGCCCTTTGATAAAAAGGTGGTTTTTTTCTGTGTGTTGCCAGATACGCAAAAGCTTGTCCGGACTACTCCTCATAAACTACTGGTGCAATTTTATCCAAACTTTACAGGAATGATCAGTACCAAGTCTAGTTGTGCACTGTCCGTCTGTCTGTCTGTCTGTCACAAAATTTGTCCCAACATGAAATTGGCCATCATGAGGCGACACATGCGATTACTGATAGCTCTTGTTTTAAAAGGGAAATATGTGCTGAGGATGATGTCATTTGGCTGTTGTTATTAAAGTTGTATAGTCATATGCTATTTAGGAAAATAGTTATGGACGAAATGACTTTAATTTCCATGAACAAATATCTTATTGAGGAAAAACTATAATATTAAATATGAAATAATATGGCCATATATACAAGAAAAAAATATCTGACACATGTTGTGGTTCGAATCGAAATAACATCCCACTGGAACCCGCCCAAGGGTGGTAATTTAGCTAGCCTAGTTAACGCCCAATGGGCGGGGTCACCTCAGGATAAATATTCCGATCTGAACCGCAACATTAGGACAAGACCTTGACCTTTATTTAACCTTTACTTTTAAATAAGGTCATATTATTAGAAATTTATTGTTAAGTAAATTGTAATAACCTTTAAATTTATTGTCCTGGAAAGAAATAAATAAGACTAAAGGTATAGTAATAATACATTGTTTATAAAATAGCTATAAATAATATGACTGACAGCTGCAGTAATTCAATTTATAAAGTATATAATGGAAATTCTGTAATTGGGGGAAAGGGGTGGGGGAGAGAAAATAAACCTGTCACAACTGACCATAAAAACGGCTGCAGATTGAGATTTATATAATCCTTTCTTCAAAGATATAATCAAGGCACTTTATATTATTGTAGAAAATGGAAATCGTTATCCAGTTTAGCAATAAACCTATGTTTCCTGTCTGTAGATTTGATTATCTGTGTGACGGTATCTTTTGTTTATAATGCTATGTATTTTGTAATATCTCTAACATTCATTGCTTACATGGGCTATCCATGAATTTAGCCATATAACTGGATATTCATAACACTGGTACTAAGGGAGAGCATTGCATTTGTAATCAAGAGGTTACTCAAGTCCAATCCTCAGGCAAGACATAATTTCTCTATACAATTGATTTCCAACATTGTGTCTGCAGACATTTGTCGCACACAGCTGATTCGGTAATCATATGGAATTAGTAGTTGATTACTTGTAGAGAAATTGTAATTACTGGTAAGTTATCCTGAAGGCCAGTAATAGCTTCATCAACACCCAAGAGATGACCTAAAATGTGTTATTGATGTAAAAAAATTGAAATGTGTTGTCACGCCACAGATGCCCCCGCAATTGCAGCCAAAATTTCAGATGTTATTATATAATTAAGTTCCAAATTTGTTTTCACAAACTATTTTTTTCGTTTTAAGTTCAAAGCCCATAAAACTATTCAATGTAACAGTAACAATGTTCCAGTGTTACCTATAGTGCTGCCTATAGTGCTATTACTGCCAAGTCAACAAACTTTAATATTGATTATATAACTTTAATTTCTAAATGGATTGTCTTCCATGGGATAAAATTATAGGTCCTTTGGACATAAAGACTTAACTTGACCTTAACTCATAAATGACCTTTACCTTCAAGGTCAGTTTATTTTTATTTTGCTTGTTTTTTGCTATAAATTATTATTAAATTGATTGTCTTCATTCTTGAACACAACAATCTTTAGGGCAAGACTCCAAAAAAGACTATTTTAAATTTGAAGGACACATCGTTTTATTTTCAATGTTTTTGTTGGGATTTTTGTTTGCTATGAACTCATTATTTTCAGTTACGTAATGAACACAACAACCCGTAGGACAAGACCTTGACTTTTATTTGACCTTGACTTTATAGGTCATAATATTGAAATCTATAATAAATAAATAGTAATAATAAATAAATTTATTGTCCTGGAAAAAGATAAATAAAACTAAAGCAATAGTTATGTAAACATAATTATATATCTAAATAATATATATATGACTGACAGCTACAATATTTCAATTTATAAAGTATATAATGGATTTATAAAGTATATATTGGAAATTCTGTATTTTGGGGAAATAAGAGGGGGGGGGGGAGAGAGAGAGAAAATAAACCTGATAAAACTGACCATAAAAACGGCTGCAGACTGTCAGATTGATATAATTCTTTTCTTCAAACGTATAATCAAGGCACTTTATATTATTGTAGAAAATGGAAATTGTTTAACCAGTTATGGATTAACAATAAACCTAAGTTTCCTGTCTGTTACTAAGATTCAATTATCTGTATGACGGTCTTTTTTGTTTATAATGATACGTTTTTTTGTAATATCTCTATTTTTCATTTCTTACATGAGCTTTTCGATGAATTTAGCTATATAACTCGATATTCTTAACATCGGTCATCCTGCATAGACAGCAGGGAGAGCATTGCATTTGTAATCCAGAGGTAGGTGGTCTGATCCTTAGACAAGGCATAATTGCTCTGTACAGTAGATTTCAAACATTGAGTCTAGGGGGCATTTGTCTGACTCACAGCTGATTCAGAAATCATATGGAATTAGTAGTTGATTACTTGCAGAGAAATTGTAATTAATGATTAGTAATCCTAAAGGCCAGTTTAGCTTCATCAACACCCAAGAGATGACCAAAAAACATGTTATTGGTGTAAAAAAAGAAAAGAAAAAAACACAAATTCACAAGTGCTGTCTCAATCTTTTTATGCCCCAGAAGATTGGCATAATGTTATTGCACCGTCTGTCCGTCCGTCAGTCCGTCCCCACTTAATTGGTGTCCTGACTGTAACTTTGTAATACATTTAGGGATTTTGAAATAACTTGTCACAAATCTCTACCTCATCAAGACCATATGTTACGTCCAAGAACCACGTCCCTACCCCAAAGGTCAAGGTCACACTATCATTTTGAAGTTTCACATTATCGCAATTAGAGAAAATAGGTACACACATTCTTGTCCGGACAGTAACTTTTTCATGCATTGAATGATTTTAAAATAAATAGGCATAAATGTCTACCACATCAAGACGATGTGTGGCGTCCATGAATTACTTCTCTACCTCAAAGGTCAAGGTCACACTAACATTTTGAAGTTTCACATCACAATTAGAATTAAAAGGTACACACAATGATGTCTGGACTGTAACTTTGTCATGCATCAAAAGATTTTGAAATAACTTGGCATAAATGTCTACAACATCAAGACAATATGTCGTGTCCAATACTCACGTCCTTAACTCAAAGATCAAGGTCACACTTCCATTTTGAAGTTCACTTTATCACAATTAGAGTTTCTAGGTACACACATTCGTGTCCGGGCTGTAACTTTGTCATGCATCGAAGGATTTTCGAGGTCAAGGTCACACTTATAGTTTGAAGATATTCATTCTCTCGAGAAGAGTTTGAAGATACACATTCATGTCCGGACTGTAACTTTGTCATGCATGGAAGGATTTTAAAATAACTTGGCACAAATGTCTACCACATCAAGACAATGTGATGCAGCTAAGGCTCATGTCTGTCTGTCCCCATTTACCCAACAATCATCTCCAGACTGTAACTTTGTCATGCATTGAGGGATTTTGAAATAATTTGGCACAAATGTCTATCTCATAACAAATTTTGTCGCGTGCAGGAACCACGTCCCTTCTTCAAAGGTCAAGGTCACACTTATATTTTGAAGGTTTATGCTATCACAATAAGAGATTACAGATACAATAATACAAAGAACAATATTCAGCAATAAGTCACTTTCATTCTCTTTTCTTTTCATAATACCTGCATGCTTAAGAAACATTTTCAGGGGGCATTCATCACTTGGGTGACAGCTCCTGTTCAAAATTTGTTCATGTATTTTAAGACTACCTTTTAAATGATTGTTTATACCATTTTCCCTTATATTTTTTTTTAGCTCAAAGGAGCAAAATACTTGCTGAAAGATGACCTAAAAAAATCAGTCAACTGTGTGGCAAACACAATTATAGAAGTCACAATTACCCCTACTTAAATGTTGCAAAAAAACTCTTAAAGAAGTCAGTTTTTGATTAGATCTCTAATTCTTCATCTAGCTTTGTCAGAATAATTATATCCCGGCACAACAAAGTTGTAAGGTCGGTATAATGGAACCAGCTTGTCATCTAGCTGTCTCATCATCCAGCCATCTGTCATTTTTTTGTCTTCTCAATAACTTAAGATTCCTTTGACCCACAGTCTTCAAATTTGGTATTGAGATTGGTCATGAAAAGAAGATGACCCCTATTGATTTTGAGATCACTAGGTCAAAGCTGGTCAAGATCGGAAGGGCCTTGACTAAAAAAGCTTGTGCACCCAATTACTTAAGAATCCTTTGACCCTCAAGGTTACTGGGTCTTTTTCACTATTTGAGGCCTCAAGAAGGGGCTGGGGATGAAAAGGCGTGAAAAGATGTCTGTCTATATGAGGTAATGGGTTAATTGAGCTAGCAACAGTAAAATTATAGGGCCTGGTTTAAAACTGCTTGAATGTGCTGCATTCTGTATACTGGGGGTAAAAGCTAAACACTTTCATTTCCCCGCAAGTTAAAGAAAACATATTTTTCTGATGATGAAAAACCATATTCATGACATACAATGAATATAGCATTGCAATACAGTTTTAAATCAAACTGAGAAAATTATTTAAATCTGCCTGTACATTGCTGTATCCGATAAATGGTTTGTACAGCTTCAAAGCAGATTGTGTTGGCTTGTTTTGTAATTCAGTTTGAAACATAAAGATGATGACAAATGCATAGAGGATCATGTTGTTGCATTTAAAGTAAGGTGTGAATTAAGCCACACAGGTTTATAGTGAAACATTATGTGTCTTAAAAGTATCGTAAGTTAAAACGTTCAATGTTCATGTAAGTGATATGCATGTAGGCAATCTTAAAGTTGCCTTCAGCTGTTTTAAAGGTTAAATATGTTATTTTAAGATAAATCATTTCATATAATTGTCAAATCAAAAGAATTCAGATGGAAAATGAAATTTGCTGTGGATAAAATATATAAACAATAAGGAAACCCTTCAAGACATCTAATATTCTGGCTGCTCTCAGTTATTAGTAAAACAGATGATTCATTTTCTGATCTTCTATTTTTAGAAACAAACTTCACTAATGTGTTATAAATAGCTCTTTGTAGACTGTTTTGAAGAAGGCTTAACAGTGATATGATTCACTTTTCCAAGTTAAAATTACTGAAAAACTTAGTTTGAACAACAGAGAATTGTTTTCCAACAAAAAAAAATAAATAAAAGTTGAAGACAGCTTTGAAGGGACTCAGATGACAGTGAGAATTTTGGCATGATAATACTAGAAATATTTTTTGAGATATTTATATATGTACTTTTTAATGGATGTTTGTAACCAATAACTTGTGTGCAAAATTTCAGTTCATTTCGATTACACTGTTTTTTGCTTAATAAAAATGTTTAGTTGTGCAAAATTACCCAAAAATTAAAGAGCTTTAAATCTTTATCTCAAACAACAGGCATCTAAGAATTGCTAAAAAAAATTTTTTTATTGAATTATGGGTATATTTGTTATTATCTTTGGCATTTCCAGTTTTAAATGTCCTAGAATTACGTACATTTTTTTTAAGAATTTCAGATTTTATGTTTTTCGACTTTTAATGGAACCTAAGTGGATCTCTTTTAAGAATTAATTCTATAATTCCAAGTGTGGTATTATTCAAAGATTACAGCTATTATAAGGAACTCCACTGAAGTTTTTTGACATAAAGGGACTGAAAATAATTTTTGTTACATTTGATGTTACTTGTAGAATGACTAGTCTGATAGCTTTTATCCAAAATTTCAGATCATTTAAGCTTAATGATCACCCTATTTTTTCAGAATAATTATTATGGTGAAAATATATTACCAAAAATTGAAAAGCAATTTGATCAAGTCTTCCTGAGAATTTATAGAACAAATGCACGATTTTCAATTTTGTTTTATTGTAAATTTTATTCATTGTCTTTTGTATAACTCTCTGTTTTTAGTGGCCCTGCATGTATGGCATGAACGAAATCCAATTATATGTTTTTAGGCTTTTATACCTCCGTGGAGCTCCTTTAAATTCTATATATGAGCTGCGTCACGACAAAACGAACATAATTGGTTTGCAACCAGCATGGATCCAGACCAGCCTGCGCATCCACGCAGTCTGATCAAGATCCATGCTGTTCACTATCAGTTTCTTTACTTGTAATAGAGTTGTTAAGCGAACAGCATGGATTCTGATCAGACTGTGCGGATGCGCAGGCTGGTCTGGATCAATGCTGGTCGCAAACGCACTATGTTGGTTTTGTCATGGCACGGCTCATATACATGTATATCTAAAGTTAATTACATAAGTATGACAAAATGATTATCATCAGCAAAAAAGTGTACAAAAAAAGTATCTCATCAAAACATTTTTGTGTCGCCTCTACGGAGTAGTGGCGACATATAGGGATCACTTCTCCGTCGTCTGTCTGTCCGTCTGTCTGTCTGTCTGTCTGTCTGTCTGTCTGTCTGTCCGTGCGTCCGTCACAAAACTTGTCCGGACTACTCCTCATAAACTACTGGTGCAATTTCATCCAAACTTTACAGGAATGATCAGTACCAAGTCTAGTTGTGCATATTGTCAGCATTTTCCGGTTCAATGATTTTTGTCAGAGTTATGGCCCTTTAATAATTTTTAATTTTAAAGTTTGTCCGGACTACTTCTCTTATACCACTAATGCAATTTCAATGAAACTTTACAGGATTGATCTGTAGCTCAAGTCCTTGCGCATATTGCACGGGTTTTCCGGTTGAATGATTTTTGGCCGAGTTATGGCCCTTTGATAAAAAGGTTTCTTTTTTCTGTGTGTTGCCAGATACACAAAAGCTTGTCCGGACTACTTCTCATAAACTACTGGTGCAATTCCATCCAAACTTTACAGGAATGATCAGTACCAAGTCTAGTTGTGCATATTGTCAGCATTTTCCGGTTCAATGATTTTTGTCAGAGTTATGGCCCTTTAATAATTTTTTGTTTTAAAGTTTGTCCGGACTACTTCTCTTATACCACTAATGCAATTTCAATGAAACTTTACAGGATTGATCTGTAGCTCAAGTCCTTGCGCATATTGCACGGGTTTTCCGGTTGAATGATTTTTGGCCGAGTTATGGCCCTTTGATAAAAAGGTGTTTTTTTCTGTGTGTTGCCAGATACGCAAAAGCTTGTCCGGACTACTACTCATAAACTACTGGTGCAATTTTATCCAAACTTTACAGGAATGATCAGTACCAAGTCTAGTTGTGCACTGTCCGTCTGTCTGTCTGTCTGTCACAAAATTTGTCCCAACATGAAATTTGCCTTCATGAGGCGACACATGTGATTACTGATCGCTCTTGTTGTAACAATGAATTTAATAAAGATTCGATGTCTTTGAAATTAGTTACATTCAACAACTTTTTTTTTCAACTTTTAAAATACTGTATTGCAACAAAATAATTTTTTAAGTATTTCTGTAAGTGTATTAAATATGTTGATTAAATTTATATTCAACAAAGAAAATCTTTGATTACTTTTAAAATATTATTGCTACAAAATAAGTGTTTATGTAAGAGTATGAAATCTTCTTATAACATTAATAAATTATTTAACAAAGAAAACTTTTTTATTATTTTTAAAATCAAGTGTTGCAACAAAATTAAGTATTGCTGTAAGAATTAATTTAATTTAAAAAAGTTAATTTAATTTGTTATAATTAAATAAAAAAAAATCTTTATAATTAATGTCTATTCAACAAACAAGATTTAATGTAATAATTACCTGTAAGCTAGATTTCAGACAATATTTCCACAAATTACAATATAAGGAATATCCCTGTATTAAAGTATGAGCGCTGTCTGGCTAAGGAAGATATTGCCAATAACAGCCTCTGTCACATACTTCAATACTTAACTCTCTCAAATATAATCCTCTCTCACATGATATTGAATGTTTATTCTGTGACAGTTCTTTGATTTAGACATTTGGCAGCAAACTGCTGATCAAATAAAGAATTAAACAAATTCACAGTTTGAACAGTGTATAGATTTTATATAAAAAACCCTTAGATTCACCAGAACAAGACTACTTTAAAGGAACTACTTGGTTGTATTAAATTAAATTTAGGCGTGAATGTAACATCCTTAAAAAGACCTCTTTAATAACATGTGTATTTTTTATGCCCCCACAAAGTGGGAGCATATAGTGTTGCCCTAGTCTGTTTGTCTGTACGTACATCTGTCTGTCCCGAAATCTTGTGAACGCAACTCCTCTTAAACCGGATGGCAGATTTTGCTTAAACTTCCAGGGATGAACAACCTTTATGTGTAGATGGTAATAAAGTAAGGAATTTTTGCTGTGACCAAATTTAACAGAATTATGGCTCTTTGTTGATTTTTTCACCATATACTATGTAGAAATTTTGTGAACGCAACTCCTCTTAAACCGGATGGCAGATTTTGCTTAAACTTCCAGGGATGAACAACCTTAATGTGTAGATGGTAGTTACCAAAGGAAGGAATTTTTGCTGCGACCAAATTAAACAGAATTATGGCCCTTTGTTGAATTTTTACAACATACCATATAGAAATTTTGTGAAAGCAACTCCTCTTAAACCGGATGGCAGATTTTGCTTAAACTTCCAGGGATGAACAACCTTAATGTGTAGATGAAAGTAAAGGAAGGAATTTTTGCTGCGACCAAATTTAACAGAATTATGGCCCTTTGTTGATTTTTTCACTATATATCCGATATATGTTGTCAGCGGGTCGGTGGGTCAGTGGGTCGGCATTCTTGTCCTTTGGACACAGTTCTAGTTTTACATTTGGTTGCAGTCTAACATTGTTAATGTTTAGTTTTTGAAATTATGTTTTGTCCAATAGAATTGCAGTATTTCAAATAAAGTATAACACACTAACTTTGGTAAATCAGCTGAAAGTACAAGAATTTGAGGATCCTGAACTTGGTTGTAAGTCAATTTTGGCTTCACAACCTCTGTAATTACATGGGTAATTCTTTTACATTTGGTTAGTCCATTTGCGATAGAGAGAAGCAATTTACTACGCGTAATTGAATCTTTTCAGGTCAACATCACTTAAATCTGTTTGAACCTTCTCATTCTGAAGTGGATGGAGAATTTCAGGTTTTTATTTAATTTTGTTTGTCCTTTCATGGTTTTTAAAGCAAGATAACAGAAACTTTACGGTTGTATTCAAATTTCAAAATCTCTCTATATCAAGTAAACTTGCCATAGCGACTCACTGATTGAAACAACTTCCTATCATATACGACCCAGTATTTCAGATCGCCCAACATAATTCACTTATATAATGTAAAGTCACTGAATTAAACAACACCCTGTCTGATGCAACTAACGACCATAAATTTTGCGTCCCATAGAACAAAAATAGTTTCAATTAAATGACTTTTGTACATTTTTAACAGCCAATATCTTGTAGAAAAAGATGTTATTCGCACTTTACACATTAAAGAACACAATAGGACTCGAGGCAATTTATTGTATCAAACAATGTAATTAGCAATTATTGTGCGTTTTCACAGCTCCCTCACCAGACTATATCATTACAGGTTGCAAAAATAGATAATACGAGTAGGATATCGACTGTGTACAAGGTTTTTCTGTTTAGGAAAGACCTGGTTGCGAATTTCATATTGTGACACCAAGAGCGTGTAGCGCTCCTGATGTGTCATGAAATTCGAGACCAGGTCTTTCCTAAATAGAAAGATTGATGTACGAGGCCTATATCCAACTTACACACCGTAAAAAATATATTGGCTTGAGCAATGGCTGATCCCAAGCATTTGATGCAATGCACAAATTGAAATATTATTTTTAACGCAACGCATATACAGGTAAGCTTTTATCAATGTTCCGCTTAAATACAATATATAATTTGCATTTAATTTTGCTTTTCTCTTTGAAATAATAATGAAAAAAGTTAAATGTGCAATTTGTCAATAATAAAGTGAAAAGATCTTTAATGGAAGGTATGTTAAAGAATGAATAAATATGTTGATAATATTTCGTATCAGACAATACAGATTCTAGGACATTTGTCCCTGGACAGCTGCCACACCGGACGTTTGTCCCCTTTTTTGCTGTTGTGAATTGTCACTAAAAATGTTATCTCGTGTATATATTTTTTGCATGCCAATGGAAACAATTATAGTTCATTTATTTATGGATGCTTTTTTGACTTAAACAAATTTGCGCAAGTGTTTTTGTGTATTTAAGCAAAATGAAATTTCGACAATAGTGATGAATTTTGGTAGCAAACAATTAAACAATAAAATATTTTAACATTTTTGATACAGAGAGGGGGTGGGGTCAGACATGAGGGGAAAATGACCGCCACTGCAAAAAGGGGGCATTGGCAGGTCTGTTTTTTCATGTGTTTATATCATGACCCGGTCTGTCTGACTAGAACAGACCTGTGCACCTGCAAAAGATAGATCTCCTAACAGACTTTCTTTTGTTTAAACAGGTCTATCTGAAAAATATAGACCTGTCACAAACAATAGAGGAGGTGTGTAACTTTTAATAAATATCTTGTTACTATTTATAGATAAGTTGCAATTGTTAAACAGTCTGAGGTTACTCTAGGTCACGCATTAACTTTTAAAGATATCAAAGAAACAAATGTATGCAAAAGTGATGTAAATTTCATCATTGAGATATCTATGATGACTGATTTGGAACACTTTTGTGTGTTGTTGTCGCTAGCGACATCACGACAATAACCAAAGAGTGGCCGGTTGTCAGACTCTCATCTTGTTGTCTTGTCACTAACGATGCACACGAAACAGCGCATTGTCGCAATGTCACATTATCGCTGGTCTCAAATCAAAGTATTGGCAAAACGCCGCATGACAACGCGCCATTGGTGTGCTTTGCTAGCTACAGGACAATTAACAAGACCACAGTTCAACAATGTGCTATTTTGGCGCATTTCGCTAGCGACAAGACAACAAGCCGAAAAGGCAATAATGATATAGGTTGTGTTGTCACTATCGAAAATGCAAAGCGTAAATGTATCAAATCAGCCATCATAGATATCTATAGAGCTGCATGATTCATTCCTTTGATGTTAGCAGTGTCATAACAAGAGGGTAACACCCATAATGCAAAAGTCAACATGGCCACCTGAAACAAAGCTCGACATGTGTTTTAACAAACTTTCGGTGCAAGCTTACTTAAAAATGGAATAAATAACAATGACTTAGCAAAATGAAGAAAAAGTGATGTATTTACATAATGGACTATATAAAATCTTATGGAAAATTGTGTCAAAGAAATAAATTGAAGAGGAAACTGGCAAGTTGTGAATTCTAATGACAATTCAATTTGTACATAAGGAATCAATGAGCACAGTGTTTAACAAGTTTCATTACCTGTGTAATGGGCTTTTGTGTTTTGTATTTGTACTAAAAAACTGTCTATTGTGCCTTTTATGGCTGGTACAAATCAGCAATCTTAGAATTAAATGAAAATTGATTGTGATGTCTCATTATTATGACCCCTGGGAGAAGTTTTTGAATTGTTCGTGAACATATTCATGAATAATTTCATGAATGTGCATTTGAACAAGTTCATGAATGTGCATGAACAACAAATGAGACTTTTTTTCTTTCATGGACAATTCATGAATCGATATATTCATGAATGTTAACGAACATATATTCATGATCATGTTCATGAATATCTTGATTCATGAATTGTCCGTGAACGAAAAAAAGTCTCATTTGTTGTTCATGCACATTCATGAACTTGTCCATGAATATGTTCATGAACAGTTCATGAATTATTCATGTAATTCTCGCAGGGGCAGCTATAATATATTCAGTGCATGACTTGAGGGATTTTTTTCAGATATTTCACTTTTTGGCAAAGATTCTGAACTACTTAATAATGCTTGATGTTCATGAAATAATAGATGAACTGACAGTTATTTTTATAAATGTTGTAATTAAAATTAAAAACTTAAACTAGTATTTATTTCATGTTCCACATTGTCAGATCAACATATTTAAATATTTCATTGTTTTCATCTTATTAACAAAATGTCAATTTTCCAATAAACATGTCAAAATCTTTATTGAAAACACTTTTAAAACAAATTGAATTATACACTAGGATATAATGCTATATTTTTCAACAAACAAAACAATCAAAGAATATGCAAACTTTCATAAAGTAAAACTGAAACTTTTTATTGACCTGGCTGTCAATATGTGAACTCTTTTGGATAGTCCGATGTAATTTGGAAAGTCACATGTGACAAGTTTTCACTGTACAATTATTAAAGTTAATAAAAGAAATCTAAATATTACTTCAAAACATGAATATTTTGACAATAATTTTTTGCTTAAGCTTTACTGTTATTTAGATGTTATTACCTTCTATAGTTTGTGGCCAAGTGGTCAAGGTTGTTGGTTTCAAACAACTTGCCCCTCACTGCTGTTGGTTGAATCCCAACAGGGACTTTGGATTCTTTCATGTGACCAAGCTCAATAATCCTGCTAGCTTGTGGTACGTCAGTGGTTCTTAACTGAGGTTTCCTTCACCAGTAAAGCTGGAACATGATCTATATTGTGTCATTGTGACGTATAACCCAAACAAACAATTTCTCGTACTATGTTGTATTAGCAACAAATACTGAAATCTTGGTCCTTGGAGATTTACATAAGAACTTTTAGGAAAACAAAAAAATTGATTTATGTTTGATATTTGTCATAATTTGTTGAATTGTAGAAAGTTATAAATAATTTATTACATCATATGTATAAAGACTTTAAGAATATTGCCAATGATTGAAATATGATTACAGCTATTACAGCCTACACAAGAACTAAATTTCTATACAACCCTAGATTTTCCTGCACTGCAGTTGTGACACAACCTTATTGAATAAATAATCTTTTCTTCTATGTTAGTAAAGGCATAAGCCTATGCATGGCAAAACATGTAATAGAAAGAGCACCGAAACACGAGGCTATCTGATTTGTACGAGGGGGCGTAGCCCCCGAGTATAAATCAGATTGCCGAGTGTTTCGGTGTTCTTTCTCTTTTGTATCATAGGCAAATATGACAGCACGTTCCCTGTTGTCATAATATGAACCCCCAGAAAAAATTAACCAATGAACGAGCGTTTGAATATGATAGTTCTGCCCCTTTCCCTTTCTCTGCCGTCACAATATGTAAACCCCGGCAAAAATGAACCAATCCACAGGCATTATCTGGAGTGCGGGTAACTGATACCTGCACTCTAGTTACCGCACTGTGCATGTATATGTATACAATTTAACTCTGACACCTTTTCAACAGAAAGGTCCCCAAACTATGATACAAGTAACTTTTATTGACAATTTTCCATCTTTCTTGATTTATAGATGTTTTCGGGAGTTTTCAAATAGACATAAAGGCAAACTAAAACTTAGCATCACAGTTGTTAGAATATTATTATAGAAATATTTTGAGCGAAAGAAATTTGGGGGTTACCATCCTTGTTGTTTAGTTATCTGCCCCTGAATTGGATTTCTTTTGGCTTAAATGAAGGGCGGATAATTTACAATGAAGATAAACAATACCTAATATTTTGCTTATTAGTCCCCTACCGGTTTACCTGAGGGGACTTTAGGTTTACCCTCCGTCCGTCTGTCTGTCCGTCAGTCCGTCCGCACTACCGAAAAGGGATAGGGGGCCATCTAACTGTAAACAGAACAAAAGAGAACAATAGACTTCATTCCGTAACAATACAGTAAGGGGCCATTGGCCCTCTATTAAACAATAGAAAATAACAAAAGAAATGGCCCCTTATTCCATTTCGGCCGGACGGCCGTCTGTCCGTCCGTCAGTCCGTCCGTCCACAAAACTGGATCCCGCGATAACGCAAAAAGTACTGAAAATATTTTAATGAAACTTGATATATGGATAGATGGCAGTATGGAGATTATGCACGTCTTTTTCCTTTCTTCCTATGTTGAAAATTCTGGTTGCTATGGCAACAAATAGGCTGAAAATATGGCAAATTTTACACATAACCTGGATCCTGCGAAACATTGTTTTTTTTTAATAACTTCTTTTTTATGAATGTATCTACTTCAAACTTCATATAAATGTTTCTTATTATCATTCAACATTTGTGAGTGTTCAATACTCTAGCAAGACTATTTCCAGAATTATGCCCGTTTTGAACTTAGACTTTTTTCGAAATTGGTAATTTTTACTCCAACTTCATCAATCATGATAGGATTTTAAAAAAGTTATATTTTGATAACAGGGATGTTTAAAAAATAACTTTAGAGTGTCTTTCAGTCCATCTGTCTGTACATAAAAACTGTTTCCTGTGATCACTTTTAAAGAACTTTTTCAACAAATTTACTTAAAATAGGAACTTAAGTGAATGGCCAATGGCCCTTCAAAATGTTGCTTGGGCTCTTACCGGTAAGGGGACTTATGGATTGCTTGCATTATACTATGATAATTGCTTGTTTTATATAGTTTACTTCTGTTTGAGTCAATAAGCAAAATTTCAATAAAGAATACAGAGTGAATTTGCTTTTTTCCCCCTTCTTTTCAAAAAACTTTTGACTTTTCTTAAAAAAATATATAAAAAAATGGCCTATTTTTAGTCACTTTTTACAAACTGAAAAATTTAACAGAAATAAGATAAGGAATTACATGTAATTTTGTATTGTGATCAACTATAAACAGAAAATCATAGTCCTGAAGTTAAAACAAGATTTTACAGACATAATTATACGCACAAGTTATTTGACCTTGAAATGACCTCAGATAAGTAAAAAATTCTGATTCAAGGGCAGATAACTCAGAAGTGAGAACTGTGAACCACCAAATTTGTTTTGTTTCAAATGTTTCTAATTATCATATTCTAACCACATGCTAAGTTTAAAGATATTCTATTGAATTCATTTTAACCACTTATATATATATATATTCTGCTAGAGAGATATTTAGAGATAACATTTTGCCATCATATCCCTACCGAAAAAAACTTCCATTGTTACAGCCAATGTTTTTTATTTACAATTTTTTCCCTAAATAAATATCACCATAACCGGCCATTACAATGTTATACTGTTTGTCATAAACAGGTTAATGTATATGACACTTTCAGATATCTATGGCGCCTTTATTAAATGTAGCATAACCAGTCATTAACAATGGAAACTGACCAATATCAAACTGTTTATTATTCCTTTTGGGAAAAATCACAGACATTATCCTCTCATGATAATGTCATATTTTGCTATTTTAAGCTTACCAATATCAAAGATTATGCCCTTTTATAAACTGTAAAGTACATTATATACCTCATTCAGGGTCTTTGACTTTTGTCCAGCATTTTATCTTGTAGTCTGTAAATAATTTGTTTACATGCCTGTCCTTTTAAGGGTTATTCACATGAGCTAAAAAGTAGAAATTTTTTTTTTTACATCATTCTTCTAAAGAATCATTCACTGTTATAATTTTATAGGCTTAATTGTCACCAAACTTTGTATTCTTCAAAGATTTTGTGTTAAGTTAATACTGAAATAATTATTTGTCGGTACAATTTATGTTCCCTGTAAGGGAGAAGTATAGTTTTTTCTGTTTTATAGTTCATACAAAGCAACTTGAATGTAAAGTTTCTTGCTGAACAGGAAACATTGGCTTGTCCCTGACTGGGGGGTCTGAACCCATGCAAACAGCAATCCTTATATTCCTTGTCTGGCATGTTAATGACTGAGCCAACCCCACCACTCAAAGGTTTTGCTTGTCCATCCTTCCTAAAAACTGTCCTGAAATTTTGACAATACTGCTCTGTCACTAAAAGCCATTGGCATGAATTTTTTTGATATCATTAAGGAATCATTATTGAACCTTTAATAGAGCATCTAGTGCATATTATAAAGCAGTATGTTCCTGTTCAATGAATTTACTTAAAGTTTTATCCCATCAAAAATTATTATGCCTTTTTATTAAACTACCACATCAGTTTTGTATGGACTATTTCTCAGTATTTAACCTCTGTTAAGAATTCATCCAAACTTCAAAGGAAGCTTTTCTACGAAGAGGAGACATGCGTAATATTAATATATTAATTATAATGATAATATTAATATATTATATAATGATGGCCTTAGCTTTGTCTTAAACACAACTCCAAAGCAATTCTAGAGAGAGGATTTCAAGCATGTAAGAAACATAATTATTATTATTTATTATCTTTTGAAATCTAACTAATTTACGTTTGTCATGAACCTTTAACTTCATAACATTTGAAGTGAATGTGTTGTTTATTAAAGTTAAGAAAATGACAATAGGGCAGTGTGCAATGGGAAGTATATTTGAATAATTGCTGCTCTGGGACCAATTGTCTTCCCCCATCATCTGTCTATCTGTCACTAAATTGTGTCAAACCTTCTTGCTTGAAGTCATCTTAAGTTCATAGAAAGCTTTGCTGCTAACAAGAAGGTATATAAACGTCTTCTTAGTGCAATAACTGGTTAACTCCTATTCAATTTAGAAGGACTTAAGATATTGATGCTTTTGAATTGTTTTTCCACACTGTTGCAATTGTGTCTTGTGTAACATTTTCACCTGTTTACTAGAGTTTGCAAAACATTGAAAAACAACAGTCAAAGTTCAGCTGCACATTCTGTCTAATTTACCTTGCAGACTTACAATCTGACATTTTCCAATTTGTCTAAACAGGTGTATTTGTTTGACTTCACAAAATGGATTTTAAATTCACATTTTATAATGTCTCAGAAACTTGTATTTATTACATTCTTTAGAAATGTCAAAAATGTGCTTAATAATTAATATTTTAACAATGGATTTAGAGCATGTTTAAAGATGTTTAACAGTTATATGTCGTAAAGTTAACAAAATGTTTTCCATTCAAAATACTAATTCACTATGACCATACCTGAATTGCCAACAAAGCTAAAGGAGCAAATTTTAAATAGTTCATTTATATGACAACTGAGTATTTGTTTGGAAACTGTTATAAGAAATAAAATATAAAAAAAAGAAATATTTTTTTTTTTTGAGAAATGGAAATGATAGCATTTCTGAGGCATAATGGGCCTTTAAGACAATAGCAAGTACTTTTATAAAAGTACAAAAATTAGATTTCTGTCTCAATGCGCACCTTGCAGAGGTCCAAGGACCCCTGGTATGTCATTTAAAGCAACAATATATTTGAGACATACAAGATATCTTCTCGGATACGGCTGTCAATCTGAATTATTCAAAAAAGTGTTTCATTAATGTCATTGACTTTAGATTTATATAATTACATATTTTAGAAGATAATGGATGCAGCTAAAGGACTGACTTCCTGAAAGTGTCAGACAATATAGTAGGGCAAAAGATAAAAGACAAAAAGTAAATGGTTTCGGAACTCTTACAGCTTTTTTAAATCTTCATGTAGTGGTCAAAATTGGCATTGATGCCTCAAAGCAAAAAACCTAGTGGGTTTTCCATCTAGCATGAGAAAACTCCTGTTTTGCAGTAAAATTTGCTCTGAGCTAGCTTGCATTTGAATTTAAATGTGTAGTATATACGTATGAAATAAAATATGTGATATATCAAAGGGATACTTGGGCAAATTATTGACAAAAATAATCAAATGATCATTTGTACTCAAATCACACTAAAATGACATTTTTGAAAGTTCCAGCATGAATTCCTGTATAAATTCTATACATTTTGGGTTTAAAACGTATATACATCTATATATGTTGAACGAAATCTAGACTCAGACAGAATCACCAAGTAGTTTTAAAATTAGTCATGTGACTTAAACAAACCATGGAAGTTACAATAACAGATGTTGTGGATATTGTATGATTGAAATGAGTCTAAGTCATTCATTTGACATGTTATTTTACGTTTCAAGAGTTCACATTGACACTATTGTGAAATCTTAACATTTTAACTTGACCCACGCGGGTCATGTTAGGAAACCACCATTTTGTTCTTTACAAGGGGAAAAAAAAAATTTCCAATGACTGCTTATTGTATTCATTTTGAAGACATTTACAGAATAATGAATCTAAAATTCAAAATGAAGAAATGAAAATATTTCCTGTGTCTCCCTTTAAACAGTATGTACCCTTAAAATAAAATGTGTAACCCCAGCATATTGAATAAACTGGCTCCAATTCTAGCACTTAATGTTTCACAGATGGGGGCCATTGTAATAAGGTCACTCAATGTGCAATACTGGTATATTGAATAAAATTTGTAATACAGGTATATTGAATAAAAATTTGTAATTGAATACCTGTATGTTGAATAAAATGTGTAATACTCAGGGGCGTAGCTAAGCCTTAAAAAAAGTATACGCAAAGCTAGGCACGAAGTGCCGAGTGGGGGAACATGCGGGAGGGGGTGTCTCCCTCCTGCTGGTGGGGGTACGGGGGGTCTCCCCCGGAAAATTTTGAAAAATTAGGTGTTAAATCGTAGGCTCTGGCATGTCTTGAAGCACCTTCTGCACGTAAAGCATAAAGCATTTTCAAGTAATTTTTCCCCCATAAATTGATAAACATATAGCTGCTTGTTTTACTTTCTAATTTATTTCATTATAACTGAACAGATTTGTAAAGAAAAAAGGCAGTGTACATGTACGCCTTGTAGTTTTCTTGTAGTTTTCTTATTTTACATACACAAAATATTTTCCATGTGAAGTTTAATTAAGGATGCAGATCATGAAATTGGTTTGTGCATGAATGCCCGTTCAATTGTAATTCGCATTTAACCAGATAACAAATGTTTTTTAGCATTTCTCATCAAATCAGTTTGGTAAGAAGGGCTTTTGTCTTAAACCTTCAGTCTCATTTATCCAAGTGTATGTATTATTTCCAAATGCAGAAGAAAAATTATACTCTGAGAACTATTCTATTCCATCGTAAGAAAGTAGGGAAATTACCAGATACAACGATATAGTAAATGGTCTGATGATGATCACTCCATAGGTCTCCTCAGGCAGAGATGAGAAAGTAACGGACTTATTCATAGATATATTTTGCTGCCCACAAAAAAATATGGCCGGCTTTTGTGATGGAATTCATGTGTTCTTTTGAGTGTGTGTGTCCATCAACGACTTTTCTTGCGTTGCTCCAGTCAATCAACGGACAAGCAACAACCACATTTTCAGCCGTATTAAAGGCAAAACATGGAGCACAAAATATTCCATCAAATAAAGGGATGTACCTTAAGTAAATGTGTGCTTTTTTCGAGTTCTTTGAGAGGTGCAACCCAACCTGTATGTGGCTCAAACCGTTCGGTGAGGACAACATTTCTCTAGAATCTGGCATTCTTAGTCGGCTTCTGATATTAACACTTCCGATACCCAGGAATCGTGCTCCCAGGGAGCTTCTAGCGGTTCTCGAGGGGAGAAGAAGCAGGGGTAGACAAAGAGGAGGAGATGGATTGAGAAGAAGGGAGAGAAGGAGACACGACATTGGCGTCTGATTTGCTCATCATAGGAGGGTCACATGCCAGGTCTTGTGAATTCTGTTTTGTTTCTACCTGGTCAGATTCATGGGCTTGATTGGGTTCTGTTTTAGGACCATGAAAAGGGTCGCTTGTCCTGGAATTTGGCGGATGTTTCTTTTCATTTTGACAACTAGTTACACACCAAAAATTAAATTTTATCCCTGAGTTGATGATTTTTAAAATCTTGATCTAGAACTTAAAAGATTTAAAGTCGTTTTAAAATAGAGCTATTCCAAAGGAGAAAAAATTGGTCTAAATTTTTAAGAAAAGTTTTAATAATCTTTATTTACTGAGAATTTAACCAACGATAAGTTATTATCTTTGTAGATAATTTAATGCTGTGCTTTTCATTTATAAGTTTGTATATGCAATAAATTTGTAAATGCTTCGAGTTAACGAGAAACTTAAATTCCTTTTGCACATATATTACAATAATTAATAGAAACGTCATATACGATACTGTAGAGTGACGCAGTCATAGTTTACACTTTGTAGTAAACAGTATGACGCAACGAAATATTTTGTGATCTAGATCTAATGCGATAAAACCATTAAAACTTAGATTTTCTCAACTTTATTATTTTACCTTCGGAATTTCTCTATACGCAATTGCGTATTGTGCGTAATGGGCGCTACGCCCTTGATACTAGTACATTTGATAAAATCTGTAATACCAGAATGAATAAAATGTGTAAATTCTGGTATATTGAATTTAATGTGTTATACCGGAATATTAAATAAAAAGTATGACATTGTGAAATATATAAAGTAGCTGAAATGTGGCATTATGTATCTGGTATAAAAATTAATGTTTGAAAAATGAATATGTTGGTTAACTTACTAAATCATAATGTGTCATTATTTATCATGATATTTGTTTCCTAAATATAGTTAAGTTACCCATTAATGTCACAGAAAAATTTTTAATTTACATGCAATTATTCTCTGTTTATTTACTTTTTAGCTCACCTGAGCACATAGTGCTGCGATGAGCTTTTGTTCAAGGTGTGATGTCTGAAGTCACATTGTTGTTTTCCACAAACTTTAGATTTAACAATATAATAACTGGTGGCCATTAACTAAAGTCAAAAGAATGGTTCCAATCTCATGCAATTTTTTAGGTACATGTAGGTTACTTGAGCTAGAAAATAGACTTTAAAAATCTAATTTTTAAAATCTCTTTCTGAGAAACTACAATGCCTAGACTTTCTGAGCTCAAATATCTGGTGTGGAACATTAGTCACGTAATCTCACGGAACATTATAAATTTTATGAAAGCACATTTCACAGTTACGACCCTAAGTGACCTACTTCTGAATATTTTGGCATTAGTTTACATTTTGGACCACTTTTTTGGGTGTGAAATCAAAATTTAATCTTACTAATGACTTTAAATACAACCAATGTCCTACTTTTACATTAAAAATTTTTTGCTTTTTCGTAACCATTTTCAAATCTCAGATGAGCGATAAAGGGCCATCATGGTTCTCTTGATTAGAATTTTTTTTTAAAAATGAGTGACCTTAATAGCCTCAAAGTTACAATAGAAAATGACAAGTCTTCTCAGAAAGTAATCTTCCTTCATTATTATAGTGATTAATGGCCCAACTCCTGTATTTATATAAGTTCCGTATAATCATAAATCTTCATGACTTGAATATAATTAGGAAGATTACGAACTTTCTCAGTGAAACCTGTCATGAATTAGAATGATTGAAACCATTTTATAAATTAAAAAGTCTTCATTTGTCATTGGGCTTATCGAACAGTATTATTAACTAGTTTTAATTGAAAACTACAATGTCTTTAAAATGGATTGTTTTGATAGTTTGTTTTTTAAGCTCACCTGGGCACATATGAAGGGCTCCCATGGGCACAAAGGTGAGCTATTGTGATCACAATTTGTCTGGAGTTCATCATCCGTCAGTGCATCCTGCTTCTGAAACTTCTGAGTCAGATTTCATTAATTTTTTCTCGGGAAGTTCCTAGCATGGAGCCAACATTTTTAAATTGGTTCTGCTTAAATGAATATCTGGGTCAGCACTGTATTTTGACGTTGAATCTTTTTCTTGTTTTTGTCTTACATTTATTTGATCTTGCATAAAATGGTTTGAAGATAAAAAGTGTCAAGGTCATTAAGTGTTGGGCTAGTGTATACTTATTTAGCTCGACTATTTAATAAGAATAAGTAGAGCTATCCTAGTTACCTGAGTGGTTGACATCAGCGTTACCACTTATGTTAAAGATTGTGTACAACCTCATACGTTTTTGAAGTCCATTGACATTATGGCTTTGAATCTTTGCACACTTTCATGCACCAAACCTGTAAACAGGCAGATGTAACTCTATCAATTATTTTGACAGAATTATGCCTCTTTTTGACTTAGAATTTATGTTAAAGTTTGCGTAACACCTCAAATATTTTCAAAGTCTATTGACATATGGCTTTCTCCAAGGCCTGAGATGATAACTTTAAAAAAATGGGTCCTTTTTACATTATCATTATCAAGGCTCTGCTACTTTCAAGCACTGAAAATAGTCCAGCAAGCTGTCCTACGAACAGCTTTTGTTTTCTTACTTTGTAACAAAAAAATGGGCAATGTATGAAATGAAACTGCTTTAAAGTTTCCTGTTTATTTGATTTTTCTAATGACCACCTTTGATTTTCTTTATACAGATGTATATCCCTGTGAAGGTTCCTGAAAATATGCATGTTGAAGTGTACTTACCATTGGAGACCAGTGAAGAAACAGAAGTTGTAAATGTAAACAAAGATCATGTTAATGGGAAACAAGCATTTGGTCTTGAACGATCAGAATCTGGTATGTAAGATTTAAGAAATAATATATCCCCAACAGTGATTTTATGGCTAAATTTATTCACAGTTTTAGTTGGATGTGAGGAATTATATAAAGAGGGCTCGAGTTATATCATGCTGCACATCCAAACGACAAACAGTAATTTTATTAAGTGCTAAATCATTGCTTGGGATATATTATTTTGATGATATATTATTTCGATTAAAAAACCCAACATCAACAAATAAATGCTGCCATACCTGATATCAAGCTACAGTGAGTGTGCCTTAATTTGTTTCTGTACTTATTTTCAGCATGTAGCATTGGTTACGTCACATGTCTAATTTATAGATCGTCAATAGTGTGATTTTTATTGCATATTTCTTAACACCTTTAGTCCTTCTTCTATGTTCAATATGCCAAAAAGCGGGTTGTGTTAAAATAAGTAACTTTTCTCTTGAGAAAGTGGACACAGGTGAGCGATTTTGGACCATATGATGACTCTTGTTGATATTATTGATGCTAATGATAGTGTGTTTGGTTTAGAGATTATGTTGCTATAAAATTCTTAAGGGAAAAGGGGATCAATATTTGTAACTCACGGATCAGGCAAAGGTAATAAGTCTAAATGTGTATCTCTCTTGAAATGGTAATCAGAAATGCAATTATACAAGATGTGTATCTTAATTGATGTTTCTCAGGGAGTTACACGTTAGGTTCTTATTTAGTTGTTTAGTATCATGATTAAAGGAGAGAGAGAAAAAAACAGCTGAAATTTAGAATCCTCAGATTAAAAGAGACTTTGTATTATGGAGGGGATGATAAATCTCTATTAATTAATTACAATTTGTGTACATGTCAGCAGAGAGAAACTACGGTTTAGCACATGTACTTAAGCAGTTTTAATCTAGAGAAATATATTTAAAAACTGGATGTATTTCAGTCCATGGTTTGGTATTAATTTTTTATTAGGATTAATTTCCATCAATGATTGCCATTAGCTAGGTTATTCTCATAGTAGAACATGAAAAAAATGCCCAGTGGAAGTGGCTTGCTCAGATTTTGTAGCTGTAATGTATAATTATGTTTTAGCAATTTTCATTAAACATGTGCATGTATATGACAAAGTGTCCACTTTGTCCATTTTTCAAAATGAAAAATTATTTATGTTAAGTCAGATAAGTTTGCATTCAGGCCTTTAGTGCACAGCCTATGCTTTGTTCTATTTTGAAGGTTCAAAACAAAATAAAACAAATATTTGGGCAAAAAAAGTTTTAATAATTGTTATTTATGTATTCATCATTGAAATTTGAAAATTTCACTTTACAATTTTTAAAGTGTATTTAAGCTATTTGTATGTTGCCCGTAGTTTTCAAAATTTAATGTTTGAATTTGGAAATACATGTTGTTACTTCTGAAATACCTTGAGAAAGGAATTATTTTTGTATTTTTCCTCAAAAGCAACTTACACATGCGCAAAATCATTGGTAAACATTTTATATAATTTTTTGTTTGTTTGTTTCATTTTACACCTTTTTCCAACAGTATTTCAGACATATAGGCGGATAGTTTCCTAACCATTGTTTCTGGAGAGTAACACCAGTACTAGACTACCTTCCTATGATTTTATATAATAATGTACTTCAAATAACAGTATGATTATGGAACATTTTATTCTATTTATGCAGTACAATTTTTATCATTTTTGCTGTTTCGGTGCCATGTGACAAGTAATTAAAACCAACCAAACAAACAATTTACAATTTTTGTGCCCTATAGTGGGGGGGCATTTAGATTTATCCTTGTCCGTATGTCCATCAATCCGTCCGGGCTTGAGATTAGTAGGGGGCATGTAAGTGTTAACAGAACAAAAGAGAACAATAAAGTTCATTTCATAACAATCGGAAAAAGGGCCATGGTCCTCTTTCAAACAAAAGAAAGTAACAAAAGAAATGGCCCCTTAGTCCATTTAAATGGCATATCCTTCCATCCTTCCGTCCGTCTGTTTTCATTTTGTGTCACACGTAGCTCAAAAAGTATTTGACCTAGAGTCATGAAAAAATTTACAGGAATGTTACTTGGCATCTGTGGATGTGCACCTGGGTATTTTCCTGTGGATGTTTTTTTAGTGTTTTAATTTTTC